>NW_017670509.1:474563-525474 GCF_001879085.1 Nicotiana attenuata | reverse complement strand
CCCCCCCCCCCCCCACACATATATATATATATATATATATATATATATATATATATATATATATTACCTGCCTAATTGTTTTTTATCGTAGTTAACCATTTGAGCATGTAATCTTGTTTCTTTGGCAACCACATTAAAAACCTTACCCATTTGTTTGAATTAACCATCTATTTGAACATTTTCACCTCTTATGAGCACTTGAACTGTTACGAACTTTGTAAAAGTTAAAGTGTGGGGTGGTTGGTTTGGCTTTTGAGTAGAACTAATAAAATAAGAAGAAAGGTGCACTATTTTAAAAAAGTAAGAGCCACTTGAAATGAAAAAAAAATGAAAAAAATAGTTGTATTGTTGTGCAAATACTCCTCGATAAGTGGTGACTCTTGATGTAATTGTGCTTAAAGAAGTAGGGAGTTAATGTATATTAATGTAAAGGTGGAGTTATGGTTTGACATAAGTGTGGGGTTTGAAAGGTAAAGTGTATGCATTAAAGTGTTTAGGGAGGTGTAGTCACTCTTATATCCAAATGTATCATACCCGTCCCGCAGCCTACATTACAACCAATTAAAGCCCTACTTGATGCTAGACTGGATGGACTCGATTAGTAGAGTAGTACACTATGGGCAAGCCTATGGTACGTCTTTTGTGGCATATGGATGTTATTTCTGAGAGTGAGTGAATGCTTGAGTTCCTAATTGTTCTTAATTTTATTGTGTGTGGAACTACTCTCTTTTGTTGTGTGAGGGCACTTGATTCATGAAGGAAAGGTAGTGTCATTGACCTCTATGTTAGAGTAAGTGGGTGAATTGTGAATAATGCGTGGTACTTGTGAGTCAAATCTTGAGGTGAAGATTTACACTCGTGTGCTTAGTCTATTTTAAATATTCTTTTCGTGATGAGTTAGGAGAATTATTTAAAAATGTCGTGTCTATATAAAGTGCAGTTTGATTACTCGAGGACGAGCAATGGTTTAGTTTGATTGATTGAGGGCGAGCAATGGTTTAAGTGTGGGGTGTTGATGGTAGGCTATAATCTCGTATTTTTAGTCGCTTATTACACTCTAATTTACTATATTTTTATTGAGTTTGAGCTTTAATCGCTAGTGTTTTGCACTAATTACATGTTTTATGCCTTGTAGGAGTGATTCCGAGCTACGTAGATGTTATGGAACGAATTCGAGCTATTTGGAGCTTTGAAGTCTGAGTAAAAGCCCAAAGGATTAAGCCGGGATCGCGTTCGGGGGTCGAGAACCATGTCTGAACTTCAAATATAAAGCAGAAAGGAAGACTCTGAGAATAATCCACAGCCACGGCGCGTGGCGCACTGTGGCTGCCTATTTTGCTGCTGCCTCGGAATTGCAAGGCTCCTGGTAAAGTCCACTACCACCTCGCATGGCGCGTCGTCCCATGCGGAACGCCTGTGTATTTTTTACATAGTATTTTTCTTATTTCACGCAGGAGAAGGTGGTTTCGTTTGGGCCCGACCCTACTTGGTATAAATACATGTATAAACATTTTTAGAGCAACTTTTGACCAAGGGAGAGCACAGAGCTGCCGTGGAGGCCGGGTTTCATCTTTCTTCCATAAAACTTAGTAATTTTTATGTTTTTTTTGTATGATTTGTTGTTTGGCTACCATGTCTATGTGGAGCCAAACTTCACGTTCTAGGGTTGTGGTTCTTTCACAACTATTGTTATTCGAATATTGATTTTGATTTTTTAGTTTATCATATTAGTTTATTTATTCAATCTTGCGCTTAATTATTTAATTGTTTAGTCACCAATTGAATACTATCTACGAAAGAATTGAACTCAAAAGTGGGAATTCTAGATTGCACATAGGATTGAGTAGAGCAAGGTCTTTAACCTGGGCATCGGGGAACGGATTCGCGGTTAGGATAGACATATACCTAATCGCCTTTCTTGGTTGATTTACAGGAATTATAAACGTGCTCTTGTTAGTTCTAATTCCATAGACATATAGGCGTTAGGTTAGCTTGAATAGGCGAGTAAGAACTCGACAAATTCTTATGAGCAATATTAACCTTGTTAACCAATAAACTAGATAAATTAGTTTGTCAATTCAATTGAAGGATACAATAAGAATATTAGATAGCTCATAACCCTAGATCTTTTTCATCACATTGATAATATAAAAGTCGTCTCTTCCTCTGTTTAAAGTTCATTAGTTATTTTCTTTTTAGTTTAATTACTTTAGCATCACTACTTTTGGATTTAATCCTTGTTTAGATAATTAGGATAGTCTAATTTAGTTAATAGTTAATCACAAGTCCTCGTGGGTTCGACAACCGACTTTTAGTCACTTTATTACTTGACAACCGCGTATACTTCCGTGTGCATTTGGCCGCAACAACGCCTTCTATCTCGGTGAACAATGTTCCACTGATTAGGCGGGGACAGGATTCGATCCTGCAATCTTCAGGTCATGAGCCTGATGAGTTGACCAATTCTTGTACCCCGCATTCTCTTTCGAGCTCCGAAAACCAAGGTTCGACTTGCATCTATTAAGCATATAGTCCGAGTAGCATGATTGGAGCTTCTTCTGGTCAGAAGAAATTTTTTCTCGTACTCTTTCGTAATATAAATATTGTTAAGAACTCTCCGGCATGAAAACAAAAAAGTTTGTAATGCTGAACTGAACTCCCAATAATCATAGATGAGAGAATTTGTTATCCCATTGAAATATATTTCAATTTAATATTCGGACTTGGAAGCAAGATCTTTACCCGGCTTAACCACTAATTTATTCTCAATCATTTACTGAAAATTGCATTTGATCGGTCTGCTGTCAAATTCATACATGTAACACATTCAAGTAGCTCCATTGTAATTTTGTTGAAGCATCTATGGAGAATTGACTTAAGCTGCTTTGGTCCTTTCTTGGTCAACTATAAGGTGTTAACTTCATGAGGTAATTTCACTAGCTTTTCCATTCTTGGATCTTGGTTTTCCTAAGTTATAAAGGGGATAACATAAAATTAAATGGTTTAATGGTGAAGCATCATCTATGAAATTCTAAAAAATGAAAAGGTAAAGCGACTATCTAATTTAAAAGTTTAAATTGTTAGATATCCATTTTTAATTGTATTTAATTATGATTTGAACATATGCTAATTCACGTGCAAATTTGATTCTTTTTCCGCGTCACACTAAGTAAAGCACGTGAAAGATTTTATCGACGTTTGTATAACTCAAACTCAAGAATTCAATGTGCTAATTTGATAGAGTAACAATAATTTTACCACTATCACTCATTAGTTCTTTTTGTAGTCTAATTATTCATACTATCCGTTATAATTTAAATGAGAAAATTTGATTAGATAAAAATTTAAGAAAAAAAGGACGAAAAGTTTTTTGAAATTGTAAGCTTACATGTAATGAGATTCTTGTATTTATAAAAGCATATCATTAAGGATTAATAAAAAAATTAATATTAAATTATTTTAAATATCAAAGATTTTTCACTCTTTATGAAATGGACTAAAAAATAAAATGGCACCACATAAAATGAAATGAGGACAGTATATTATTAAAACTTACCTTTAATAAAAACTTAAGATATGCATAAGTGCACGAAGTTCAACCAAAATTTTTGTAAATTTGGCTCTGGCAAGTCAAATTTCAGGCAAAATGCCCAAAGTTTTAGCCCTGCCAAGGCCAAACTTTAGACGCGAATTTTTACAACTTTAGTCACGTATTGTCTGAAGTTGTTTCGAAATGGTTAAACTTGCAAAATTTTATATACTGCGACTATGATTTAAATTATAATCCCAAAATTGACTATCTGTGCACTTGCCCCCAATTGATAAATTGCGGCCCGAAGCCCAAATTCTTGCTCCAATTCTCTTTGCGCAAGTCGCACGTTCTCTTCTCCCTCTCTGCCGTTAAACTTGCAGCCGTCGGTGCTCTTTCTGCTGCAAAACTCTTCAAAATTCTGTATCTCTGACCCAATAAAATTGTATGTATTTCTCTTTCTATCTACAGATAATTTCATAATTTCATGTTTTTGCAATAATTTTAATCGTGAAAGCACTAATATTTGTGGATTCGATTCTAATGTTGCATCTGTTCCCATTGTTTAAATTAAAGCCTCAATTTTGATATCATAGTTGTTAACTGACTGCTATATTAACGTGCTCCAAAAATACACTAAAAAAGGCTCCAACTAATTTGAAATGGAACCCTGCTGCTTTGTTTTCTCTACTTTTTACTTTAAATAACACTCTGCAATGTGCTATTTTTGGCTTCAATTATTATTTTTTGAATGATAATTTTATAATTGTGATTGATCTAGATGGCACTAAGAGGTGTTTGGCAGCTAAAGAAGCTGGTAGTGAGCTATTGCAATTGGGGTGGCAGTAGCAGAGGAATAAGGTATCATCCTATTTTCTTTTTAGTCTGCTTAAGAAAAAATGACCTCTTTCTAAATTTTGAAACAATGTAACTTAAGCTTTTGTTGTCACACAAATGTTATGAAATGTTTAGGATCAATAGTTCAAAAGGTCTTCATTTCTTTTTTAAACTCGTGCCCAGTCAAATTGGTATACATAAGTTGGATCGAGGGAATATGTATTTATAGGTCTGTTACATTCAATTTGAATCATAATGAGACTGTTTCTACTGGAGATTGTCGAGTTCCATGTAAAATGAAGTGAGAAAGGATTATGCAAGAACTTGAACTTTTAGAAAATCAATACTTTAGTTCAACTCTTCTAAGGAATGTGGCAATTGCAGATAATGTAATTGCAATTTGAAGCAAAAACTGGAAGTTACTCCTAAAAATAAAGAGAAAAGAAAGAGGTTTATACTTTACATCATTTCAGCCTTGACAACGCGTCTTTATGGATAATTATTCCACCTTCGCAAATTTAGAAGTGTTTCACGCGTATCTTTATGCATATCAATTTAATAACCTCTTCTGATCTTTGTTGTCTTATAATTTTTGTTGCTAGTGAAATTTGGTCAACCGAAATGGGAATGAATGGAGCATTTTTAGTTCTTTGATATGTTGGATGGATTGAGTATTATAATGTTATTAGTCTGACTTTTATTTGAATTTCTTTTTCAGACCTAATCGGAATATTGGCACAATCTCGATATAACAAGAAAGTTTGTTTTTTCATGTGGAAATCAATTAAGAAGCATTACTGCCTATATTTTGGTTTGTGTTAATTGTTATTTGTCTGGAGACATCTGACATGGTATATTGTTGATGGGCCATACTGCAATTTTAAATATGAATCCTATTTGAAGTTTAAACATGTAGGAATTGTAATTAAAGGAAAATACTGACTCTTAATTGTTAAACAAAATGGGTTAACAATTATTCATCGGACTTTTAGCAGAAAAGAGGAAAAAGAATGGGCTTCTAGATTTCGAATGATTGAGGTAGAGGAATATATATAACAGTGGTTCTAACTTCTATGGTATATGTTAAGGTATGTATCTTCCATTTCAGGGCATTCATGGAGTCTGAATTGCCAGCATTCAAGGAGCAAAATCCACAGCTTGAGGTGGTCACTGAACTCAATCGTGGTCAACATCCTTTCTTGAAGGGATTATACAGTAAGACCTCTCAACGTTCTCTCAATTCTGTGCTGTAAAAAAAGTATTGTGTTTGAGAGGGATGCATGTAAGAAAATTAATTAGCAAGGGTAGTGTCAGTTGACTTATGCATATGGGGCTCAATGGAACAGGACTGACTCAAAATCACGCATGAGGCTCAGTATTTCTCTCTTCAACTATGTCTCGATAGATGTAAAAGAAGGAGTCAGTCACACTGATTCAGTGAGAGATAACATCGTTCATGGCATGTTTGGGATAATAACTTCAAAACAAGGCTCATGCATGTATCTTGTCAAAAAACTTATAATTTCACATGCAAGTATTATCTTCTACGAAACTATATTCCTAGCAATGCCACGAATGGTATTATCTCTCACTTGGTAGATATGACTGACTCCTTATTTCATATCTTTCCAGACATAGCTGAAGACAGAGATACTGAGTCTCACGAGTAATTACCTTATCAGAAAAAAAAGGTCTCAGGAGTAATTTAGAGATCGAACGTAGTCCACTGAGCCCCATATTGTCCGTTGAGGCATGATTTGTTATGTTTGAGTTTTGTTAATCATTTGTATACACTTGTGATAAAATTCTAGATGCTCCATACATGTAACGTGTTTGTTATGTAATTAATGTATTGTTATCTTAGCTTAGACGTGTTTTATGTGTTTGTCACTATGAATGACCTCTATGACTAGTAAGCAGTTGCATTAAGACTCATTATGTTAGGATGGAGTTTGTCCAGCTCTAGGGTAACTTCTGCCTAAAATTCCATTGATGGGTTAGACTCTCGACGACATGTTAAGCCCTTCTAAGTGACGGTCATGGTTTCCTAGTTGGTTTATCACACCTGGCCCAAAGATTGTGGCTCTGAACCATCTTTATCTCCACAAAGGTTTACTGCCTATCATCATGGACAAGGGAGCTGCCTATGCATGCCCACTTCCCTTCCTAGAGTAATACTCTCCTTCCCTGCAGAGTCCCTTCTATATATCATACTCATTTTGGGTGTCCACCTCTTCGACGGCAGATATTATTTGGCCTAAAACATGGCTTTCCTTGATATCGAATCTATGCATTCATCCTTTTGTGCACTCGAGTCAAATGTAATTGAATCCCTCTTGGACTCTGCTGGATTATTTACAGTAGGTCGTGCTCAACTCTGCCCAAGCTCCATGAAAATGTTTAGACTAGGAATCAGCTTATCGAGATAACACAAGACAGCTTAACCAGCTTCCTCTTTAAGACATCCAATCAGACGGGTTACTAACAGGAATACAGGATTGTGGAGGTCTAGGTCCTTAGGAAGGACAGACCACTACAGTGTGAATAACAAAGGCCCAATTCTACATATCTAGAGACAAGGGGAAGACTGCAACAACCGGTCAACCAGGCATTAAATAATGGAGTAACAAAGGCATATGATGGCGTACGTGTTGTGCATTTTGAAATAGATGCTATGTCCCTTTTTTGCACTACTTCTGAACAATATGCCTAAGTAGAACACAATAAGAAAAGAGATCTAGATCAGGTAGTCCAGAGAGAATTGCGGAAGTAGCAAACACTAAAATAGAGAGCAAAAAAGACAAATGAAAATTTAACCAGTCAGAAGTAGAGCTTGCAATCCTGAGGAGCGTTGATGGAAGTACCTGGTTTTTGCTTTTCTCTATCCCAGTACTCCCTGCCCCTGCTGTCATATTAATAGCAGGCCCTAGGTTACTTTTTGCCACTTTGGCCTACAAGCCAGCGGACAGGTTTGATGTTGATAGCTAAAGGAAGTGTCAAAGCTAATATGTTTGCTCATATCAAACACATTTTGCCACCACAACCCCGATCCAAAGAAGAAAAATACCTATAAATGTACTTTACAAAAATATGCGTTTCGAAGATAATATTCCTGATTATGCCTTGTACATTTGTTGTATCGGTTTATTTAAAAATTAGTTGTTTCTCCTGTAATTTCTATTAACGGGTGAAAATTCATGCATGTGCATTTAACTTCCAAATCAGTGTGTAATGGGTGCCATTTCATGTGTGTAACTATCAGTGGGTTCTGATTTGCTTTGCCATTTCATGTGTTTAACTATCAGTGGATTCTGATTTGCTTTACAATTTTTTTTATTTGCTTTACAATTTTTTTTATTTGCTTTACAATTAGAGAACAAGAACGAGCGTGTTGTATGCGTGAGAAATTTGAGTCAAGACGAAGTACTTGAAGCAGCGACCAAGCTAAGGAATTCGCTTGGCAGAAAGGTGGTGAAGATGAAGACTCGACATGTTACAAAACAACCAAGTGTTCAAGGTACATGGTCAACAGCATTGAAGTTATAAGCCTACAGAAAAAATTCAATGTTAGTGTTTTTGACTTCCTAGGTTTTATAATTTGGATTCTTATGTCAGAGGTGTGGTCTTCTGGACAAACAAGATAGGGATTATATGGTCTACATGTAGTAAGAAGGTAGACTTTTTCAATGTGATGCACTTCATAATGTAATAATTTACTCATCATGCTGCTGGAATAGTGGGAATGTAGTGCATGTGTTTGGTCATACATACAATGACCCTGATTTGCTTTTCTTCATTGTTTTTCCAGTTTCTTAATCGCCAGGATTATTGAGGAGCTTTTAGCTTCTTTTCAGATCATTGTCGTTGGCTGGTGTAGTAGGGAGATTTTAATCTCCACATAATATTCAGCATTTTGGCTGTGATTATTGTTTTCCTCATAAATAATACTTGGATTAGAGTCAGTAAGATAGCGTTTGCGCGGTTTCTTGCAAAACTTTTTTGGTGTGTAGAAGGCATTGTTTCAGAAATTGTTGATTTTCAATGGTCATTTCTTGACCTCTTAACGTCAATTTGTGAGTGAAAAAAAACAGCTCCAATGGTGGTTTGCATCCACTAGTCATTTTTGGGTTTGCATGGTATTTTACAAAGGGAGATTTGCATAGAAGTATAACCCAACACACTACATTGCATCTATTTAGCTATATTTTTAAGTTAATCCATTATCTTTTTGTAACAGTGTTTATACATTTGATATACAACATTATACACTTATTATAATGTTGCATATTGTCTTATAGCAAAGTTTGGTTTCGCACCAAGGAACTTGAACCGATGAAAACATCATCAAATAGCTCAAATTTTTATTGAATAGTTTCAAAGTTTAACCACAACTTTCAAATGACATTGCTAACAAACTCCAATCATAAATTTATCAGAAGTTTCAACAAGTCACAAAACTCATTTTTGAGTTTGTTGAACTTTAAAAAACTCTAACGATGGAGTTTTTTATTTTTCACTTTAATTCATCCAACAATGTTAAAAACTTTAAATTGTTGGGATATATACTATTAACCATGAATTTTGGTTCGGATATAGTATTTCTTATGGAACAATTGTTTATTCAATTTTAATAAAGTTTTAAATAGATCATATAATCGTTTGTGTCCTTTACTTATATAGTAGATGGTTTTGTGTATAGAGTTTAGCTTATACATGGAAGATTAAATCATCGGTTCTTATAAATATAAAGATCATGTTTACAATCTAATGATGGAATTGGACTAATTGATGATAGGCTATAATTAAGTATTTTAGTCGATTATTACATTCCAATTCACTGCACTTCAGTTGAGTTTGCACTTTAATCGCTAGTGTTTTGTGCTAATTGTGTGTTTTATGCCGGGTAGGAGTGATTTCGAGCTATGTAGATGTTATGGAATGAATTAAAGTGATTTGAAGCTTTGAAATCTGAGTACAAGCCCAAGGAATTAAGCCGGGATCGTGTTCGGGGATCAACGGATGATAGTTAAGTACGAACGAAAAACCGAGTAGGTATATTGCGCACTGTCTAGTAAAATGCACATAACTTTTCGCTCAGAACTCCATTTGAGCTCAACAATATATGGTTGGAAAGCTAATTCAAAAAGATACAACTGTCTTGTTTTACATTTTTCCAAATTCCAAACAGAACAGGGTGAAACATGCGCGACAAGTGCGCGGCCGCGGATGTGAGGCAGAAACTAGGTAAAATCCGCGGCAAAATCCGCGGCCGCGGACGTTCTGTCCGGGAAAACTGTCTTTTTTCGCGTAGGAGAAGGTATAGTTGTTTGGGCCCGACCGTACATGGTATATATACATAGAAAACGTTATGTTTGGGACTTTTGACACAGATTCGACCTAAGGAGGCAAGAACACACTAGGAGCAAGGCGGAGAATTCATCTACGAGTTTTTTTCACTTCCTTCTTCCTATTTTCATTATTGGTTATGACTTTTAGTATTAGTTTTACATAATATTATGAATAGCTAATTTGTTACCTACGTTTTTGATAGAACCTCTTGGAGGATGAATTCTTGTTATGTTTTAATATAATTTAACCTTTGAATTTGTCTATTTGTTCAACTACGTGCTTATTTCAGTTGATTGAATGGCCATCGGTTGACTGTGCCTATTTATTATGTGTTGCTTGAGAAAGGATACATAATTAGGTGGTTGTTGCACAATGTCACTCCTAACGTATATGAGAAATCAATACAGCGGGTTTAAAGGTAGGTTTAGAAATAACAAAGCCTTGATGTGGTCATAATGAGCGGTTAGATAAAGCCAGCTAGCGTAGTTCGAGAGAATATGTCTAGTGAATTGTTGTAGTTTCTCGAGAGAGAATTACGTCACCTAAAGTGCTCACGATCGGTAGAGAATACATAGGCGAAATTGTAGGGAACATAGCCGGAAGGATTCCAACATTTGGGAAAATCATAACTCTAGACCTCCTTAATTTAGTCTCCAACTCTTTGTCTCGTTAGTTGATAATTTTACCGCTTTCTAGTATTTGCTAGTTAATTAGTTAGAAATAGAAATCTCAATCTTTATAATTTAGAAAATTGTTCAAACTTGTCTTCTTAGTGATATCAAACAGATATAGCTAAACCTTAGTTCTCTGTGGGATTCGACTTCGGACTTTTAGACCGAATTATATTTGCAGCGACCGGTTATCCTTTTTAGGACTAGAGTTGGACGTGATCAAATTTTTGCGTCGTTGCCGGGGAACTAACGTTGTAGTTGTAGCTGTATATATTGCTAGATTTCGAGTTTGAACTTTTATTTCGTTTTGTTTTTTGTATTTTTTTTTTATTTTATTTTATTATAACTGTTGATTTGAGAAACATGACATCTTGAAATTATGGGAATTTAGGTATAGATAATTCTACTATTGATCCTCATACATATTGTGAAGGAAACCACCCGTATCAAAATTATCAAAGTATTCCCGAGAGCGAGTTATGTGCACCAACTCAATCTTATTTGTGGAGTGTGTGTGATGTGTGTGGTGGTAAAAATAGTCACTTTTATGGTTTTGCTTATATTTCTTATCTTCCCAAACCCCTTACTATGATGCTTCTACCTTTTCTTGTGAAGTTAACAAGAATAAAGAACCTAGGGATGCAGACCTGAAGGAGATCAAGGATATGTTAAAGTGCCTTCTAGAACAAAATAATGAAAAATAATTGCTGAAAGAGGCAAGAGGCAACTATTTGCAACTTGGAGGCTCAAGTGAGCCAAGTAGTTGAAGCTTTTAATGCTCAGCAAGCCAATTTTGGGGATAGGAGCCAAGAAGGGCATGAATTTGAGGTGCTAATTGAGGAGGTCAGAGTAGAACATCAACAACCTAGCCAACTACAATTTTAGGATGTCGATGTTGAAGAAGTGAGACTAGAGTCAGCCAAGGACATTGAGGATATAAATTTTGTTCACTCTAGTATTATTGATGTTGAGGAAGTTGAAAGTCCTGAAGTTCATGTATTTGTGTGCATTGGGCCTCAATCCAAATATTCTTCTACATTGTGCTTGGATGACGATATGGAAATAGAGTCATCCGAGCCGATTGAGAAGTCAAGGAATGAGGAACAAGGTGCCTACATTCTGGAATTTTTCTTGCCAGAAAGACGAGACTACACACCTCATCTAAAAGCCAAGAAGTGTAGAATAGTACAATGGTTGCTTGGGCCAATTAGATTTGTTCCTCCACCCCTGGAGCATAGCCGAAAACTTGATGCCAAATTGGGGGTTCAATTCATAAGCTCGAGGTGGAGGCAAAAAGTGATTCGCGTCATGTCGCGACGTTAAATCAAGCGCTTGTTGGGAGGCAACCCAGCTTTACTGCTTTATTTTATTTTATTTTTTTTAATTGCATTATTTTTGTAGTGTCAATTTTTGATTTTCTAGGAGCACGGAAAGTAAAGCTATTGGAAGGATGCAACAGCAAACCAGATGGTTGGAACTAAGTGTGCGGTACCCGCACGAAGGACCAAGCCTAGGAGAAGTCTGAGTACCCCATGAGCTGCTAGTGCTTCAGCCTTTGGCCTACCAGGGAGTTTCATTTACCCTCTTATAGTTACGATGTGCATTGATGATAATGCACAATTTTAAGTTTGTGGTGAGGAGATTGTCTGGGTGAGTTTCTATGCTACTTTAGCTGTGTTAGTTTAATTGAATAATATTTTATTAAAAAAAAGATTGGACCCGACGATGGATCTAATAGACAATTTTCTTGAGGGATTTAAGTCTAAAGAAAAAGACAAAAAGATTTTCTTTTGTTAGGTAGTGTAGCAATTACCCCTTGGTTTTTCTTTGTGCCGCGGTTCTTTCCAAGGGTTTTGTTTGAAACAGGTGTAGTTAGTTTCTTTTTTACTTTTTTTAGGAATATGAGCCATTGTGGTGTTTTGAATTGAAGCAATATTTCTTGACTTTGTTATGCCTTGAGAATAGTGAGTACTTTTGTTGTGACGCTTAGGCTCAGTTTTTGACTCTTGTATAAGTACCTTAAATTGTATGATTTTAAATTTGCTTAACTGCTTTGACTAGAGTGTCTTGATAAAATCAATCTTGAGTGAGTTATGTGCCATGTGTGTGAGGTTTGTGTGTTATTCTGTGCATTACATTTGATGCCTAAAACTTGCCCCGTGTATTTACAAAGCGAAATAGTAGTTTTGTTCAGTCTTGGAAGTGATATAGGCATTTCTTTGTTGAGCCAGATATGTATATATTACCCGCCCAATTATTATGTATCGTAGTTAAGCCTTTTGAGCCTATAAACCTGTTTCTTTGGCAATCACAAGCCTTACCCATTTGTTTGAATTAACCATCTATTTGAACCTTTTAACCTCTCATGAGCACTTCAATAGTTATGAACTTTGTAAAAGTTAAAGTGTGGGGTGGTTGGTTTGGCTTTTGAGTGGAACTAATGAAATAAGAAGAAAGGTGCACTGTTTTAAAAAAGTAAGAGCCACTTGAATTGAAAAAAAAATATAGTTGTATTGTTGTGAAAAATATTCATTGATAGTGGTTAATCTTGATGTAATTGTGCTTAAAGAAGTATGGGGTAATATACATTGATGTGAAGGTGAAGTTTTGGTTTGACATAAGCATGAGCTTGTATGTTAAAGTATATGTATTAAAGTGCTTGAGTTGGTATAGTCACTCTTATATCCAAATGTTCTTACTCGTCCCGCAGCCTACGTTACAACCGAATAAAGTCCTACTTGATCCTAGATTGAATGAGCTCGATTAGTAGGGTAGTATAATACGGGCAAGACTATGGTGCATCTTTTGTGGCATATGAATGTTATTTCTGAGAGTGAGTGAATTCTTTCTATCTTGAGTTCCTAAGTGTTCTTAAATTTTATTGTGTGGAACTACTCTCTTTTGTTCTGTGAGGGCACCTGATTAAAGAAGGAAAGGTAATGTCAGTGACCTCTATGTCAGAGTAAGTGGGTGAGTTGTAACTAATCTGTGGTACTTTTGAGTCAAATTGAGGTGAAGATGTTACACTTTTGTGCTTAGTCTATTTTAAATATTCTTGGTGTGATGAGTTAGGAGAATTGTTTAAAAATGTTGTGTCTATATAAACTGTAGTTTGATTGCTCGAGAACAATCATTGGTTTAAGTGTGGGTGTTGATGATAGGCTATAATTACGTATTTTAGTTGATTATTACATTCCAATTCACTGCACTTCAGTTGATTTTGCGCTTTAATTGCTAGTGTTTTGCACTAATTGTGTGTTTTATGCCTTGTAGTAGTGATTCCGAGCTATGTAGATGTTATAAAATAAATTCAAGTGATTTGGAGCTTTGAAGTCTGAGTAAAAGCCCAATGAATTAAGCCGGTATCGTGTTCGGGGATCAACGGATGATAGTTAAGAACTAACGAAGAATCGAGTAGGCATATTGCGCACTGTCTAGTAAAATGCACATAACATTTCGTTCAGAACTCCATTTGATATCCACAATATATGGTTGGAAAGCTAATTCAAAGGGATACAACTTTCATGTTTTTAAGTTTTTCCAAATTTCAAGCAGAACAGGGTGAAAGATGCGCGACAAGTGCGCGGCCGCGCACTGGCCGAGGATGTGAGGCAGAAACTGGGTAAAATCCGCGGCGCGGTCGCGGACGTTCTGTCCGGGAAAACTGTCCTTTTTCGCGTAGGAGAAGGTATAATTGTTTAGGCCCCACTGTACTTGGTATAATACACAGAAAAATATTATTTTTGGGAGTTTTTACACAGATTCGACCTAAGGAGGCAAGAACACACTAGGAGCAAGGCGGAGAACTCTTCTACGAGTTTTTTTCACTTCCTTCTTCCAATTTTCATTATTGGTTATGACTTTTAATATTGTAGTTTTACATAATATTATGAATAGCTAATTTGTTATCTAGGGTTTTGATGGAACCTCTTGGAGGATGAATTCTTGTTATGTTTTAATATAATTTAACCTTTGAATGTGTCTATTTGTTCAACCACGTGCTTATTTCAGTTGATTGAATGGCCATCGATTGACTGTGCCTATTTATTATGTGTTGCTTGAGAAAGGATACATATTAAGGTGGTTGTTGCAAAATGTCACTCCTAACGTATGTGAGAAATCAATACGGCAGGTTTAAAGGTAGGTTTAGAAATAACAAAGCCTTGATGTGGTCATAATGAGCGGTTAAATAAAGCCAACTAGCGTAGTTCGAGAGAATATGTCTAGTGAATTGTTGTAGTTGCTCGAGAGAGAATTACGACACCTAAAGTGCTCACGATCAGTAGAGAATACATAGACGAAATTGTAGGGAACATAGCCGGAAGGATTCCAACATTTGGGGAAATCATAACTCTAGACCTCCTTAATTTAGTCTCCAACCCTTTGTCTCGTTAGTTGATAATTTTACCGCTTTCTAGTATTTGCTAGTTAATTAGTTAGAATATAAATCTCAATTTTTATAATTTAGAAAATTGTTCAAACTTGTCTTCTTAGTGATATCAAACAGATATAGCTAAGCCTTTGTTCTCTGTGGGATTCGACTTCGGACTTTTAGACCGGATTATATTTGTAGCAACTGCTAATTCTTTTTAGGACTAGAGTTGGGCGTGATCACAAACCATCAAGAACGATTGTAGCACAAGATTATATATAATTTATCTTGATTATGGGAATGGTGTAATTCCGACTTCTTATGCTAGTACATTTTGTATGTATTGAATGGACCAAGTAGAGATAAGTATTTTATACTGACTTAATAAAATAAATTCTCTAGCCACTAACGTACTTACACTCTTAATTTTGATCTAATTATTATTAGTTGTGTATATTATTTATTGTTTTGATTTATCAAAAGGCGAGATTCTTTTGTGGGTTAATGTGCATGGTAAATTGGACAATGATGATATAATTTGGCGAATTAATAGTTAGTTGAAGGAATCCATATCTACACCATTATGAAAGCTTATAAGTTTTCATGTGTAAACCCTGCAGTTGGATTTTGTATCTGTCACATGAAATAAGTTAAGCGAAAGTCTAAAGGAAATAATCAATGAATTAAATTGTCAGTAACTTAATTTATTTGATTAGTATCTGAATCTTAACATGGGAGTTAAATAAGGTTTAATGGAAGAATTTCGAAATTGAATTGAGGAGTGCAGTTACGAATTTTTAGTGGAATAATTCATAATTTATTATGGTAGTATTAATTCGGATATTTCGAACTAAGTCCATAATAGGAAGCCCCGTTTATTATGGAATCATATCTTTTGGTGGAAAAGGAAGACCCAACAGGTTTAGGAAAATATTTTAAACCTTAAAACCTGTGGCTATATAAAGAGTTCTTATTCCATAAGGAGGTGAAATGGTTTTTACTATACGGTTTTCCTACGAGAAACTCGCCCACACGAGTTTTGCCAATTCCGGATATTATTGGGTCACATAGCAGAAGACTGTGGAACTGGAGTATGATCCCGCGGACGGTTTTCGCTCTTACTTGAAGGCTTTTTTCGCGATCACGATCACGCTTCAAGAGATAAGTATCGATTTTTTGTTCGATTAAAATCTGTGATTATGTGTTGTCTATATTACGTGCAAGTAATCCTGACTATTTGCTTCCGTTGTTTATACCTATTTTCCATCATAAATATGTGATGATAAACATGAATATCATTCTCAAATACATTTATATGAAATTATCTCTATTAGTTTATAACAAAGAGAATGACTATCTTTCTATATTTGATAGCAATTTGATTTTAAAATTTCTATCTTTGTTTTAATAGCATAATTTTATATTCACTAAAATCTGAGTTAATTTTATCTATGGTCATTGAACTTTTGTGTTTGTTACCCAAAAGTCACTTTTCTTTTTTTATTACGTAAAAATCATTCAACTTTCAATTCATTACACAAAAGTCACTTTTCTTTCTTTTGTTACACAAAAATCATTTTACTTTGCTCTAGTTATCACAAAAGTCACATTTTTACTTGAAAAATCTATTATGCCCTTGATATTATATAAACCTTCATATTTATGTAATACCTTCTATATTATATACTATATAATATATTTTTAACTATGTATTTTTTTTTTATAAATAAAATAGCTTAATATTATTTTATTTATTATTCTTATAATATATTCGTATATTTAATTTATTCTTAAAGTTAATTTTTAAAATATATTAGTAGCGTTATTAAATTTGTTAGAAACTTTACTATATATTAGTAGAGAAATAAATCGGCAAGTACGTTTCCGTGAGAAAATTCTCAGGTAAACAAACAAAGAAAATGAGGAAAAAATCATATGTTTATCTGAAGGAAAATCCCTAGGTACTTCAAAATTTTACAACCGATGCTGAAACCGACCAAATAACGTCTGATTGACCCCAAATTTTGCACACAAGTCGTATTCAACACTACGGACCTACTCCAACTTCCGGAATCGGATTCCGACCCCGATATCAAAAATTTCACTATCGGCCCGAAACTCCAAAAATTCGACTTTCGTTATTTCAAGCCTAAATGAGCTACAGACCTCAAAAACACAATCCGGACACGCCCCTAAGCCCAAAATCACCAAATGGAGCTAACGGAATTGACGGAATTCCATTCCGGAGCCGTCTTCACACTGTTCCGACTACGGTCCAAATTCTAAGACTTAAGCTTTCATTTAGGGACTAAGTGTCCCAAAACACCCTGAAACTCAAAACGACTCATCCCGACAAATTACAATAACAGAAAATAGATTCGCGGAAGCAGTTAATAGGGGATTGGGGCGTTAATACTCAAAATGACCGACCGGGTTGTTACAATTTTGAAGGTAAGAAGGGCATACCGACCAAAGTTGGTGGGAAATTACCGACCAACTTTGGTCGGTCAATTAAATTCAAAAAAGAAAATTGATGAAAAAAAGTTGTTTTATAACGCTACTAATATATCTTGAAAATTAAAGTTAATAAAAAAAATCAATAATGCGAATATATTATAAAAATAATAAATAAAATAATATTAAGTTATTTTATTTATAAATAAAATATATACTTAAAAATATATTATATAGTATATAATATAGTAAGTATTATATAAATATAAAGGTTTATATAATATCAAGGGCATAATAGATTTTTCAAGTAAAAATATGACTTTTGTGATAACTAGAGCAAAGTAAAATAATTTTTGTGTAACAAAAGAAAGAAAAATGACTTTTGTGTAATGAACACAAAGTTTAATAATTTATACGTAAAAAAAAAATGACTTTTGGGTAACAAACAAAAGTTGAAAAACCGTGGATAAAATTATGTCCTAAAATCTTATTGCCACGTTTAAAGCTAGAAAGACAGCAAAATTAGCACCATTTTCTACTCCTTCGCTAATTGCATCGATTAGCCAAACAAAATTTGAAGCTTCCGGCAAAAACATGTGCTACGGCGATCAACGACTGCCGTCGAGGGACGATTTTACTGACCCGAACCGTATCCGAACCCGATCCAGACATGCGGCGGTGCAAAACCTAAGAGAGCAGCTAGCGGAGGTGGATGCACGGCTGGAACAAGCCAGGGTTCGTGAAGCCGAGCTGACTCGGCAACTCGAGGAGATGAAGAAGTTCGTCTGCGTAATGGAAATCCTTGAGAGCTACATCGAACGCCAGTACCGAGAAAATCAACTTCAGCTTGCCCAACTTTACGCTTCTTTTCACTAATGTTTTAGCCTTAAATCAAAGGTACATAATCAGACAATTTAAGTTTAGGAAAAATTACTGAACCAGAAATTGAACGCGAAAAGTATTTCTTTTCGTTGTGTTTTTGCCTTAGGGTTTTGTTGATTGCTGATTTACATGGTTTTAGTTTGTTTTCAAGTTTCGTCTTTGGTACTCTTGAATACAGCCAATGAAACAAGTAATTAACCCAGATGTGAATTATCAATTCTCGAGCCACAACAGTTAGGGTAGTAGGTTAGTAAGTATTGGGGTATATTTCTTTTCCAAACATGTTTTTTTTTTTCATAGCTGGTAATACTAGTGTTATCATCGTGTTCCCTATAAATTTAGATCGCTATTAGCACCTGATGTTTCCTTTGCTTCAGTTTTTTTTTTTTTTGGCTGTTGTTACTATTTCGTAGTTCTTTATCATAGCTGCTATGGTTTTGCTTTTATTGAGCCGAACGTCTATCGGGAACAACCTCTCTACCTTCACAAGGTAGGGGGTAACGTCTGCGTACATAATACCCTCCCAAGACCCCACTTGTGGAAATACACTGGGTATGTTGCTGTTGTTGGGTGCATGTCGGATCCTCCAAAAGTAGAGTATTTTTGGAGGATTCGACACGGGTACAATATCATTTTGGAGAGTCTGTCCAACATATAGCTCATCACATACAGTCAAATCTTTCAAATACATTCAAAATGTTGTGTGCTCTGTGGACTGTGTGCCTGCCATAAGTAGGTAGGTTTGGGTGGTTCTTTCAGCTATTTTCTAAAGTTCAAACCAGAACAAGATGACCTTTTCAATCCGTCTCTATTGAACTGCAATTGTGGGTCACCTACAATGTGTTTGGTTCTTTTTCATAACTTGGATCATTTTACTGCTTTTGTGGACAGTCCCAGATAGTGGTAGGAATACTACAACTCAGTGTAATGTGTTAAATTTGTTGGTTTTTTATACTCTTACCTCTGTTACAACTTGTTTTATTTATGAAATTTCCAACTTATAACTCCAAACGTAAAGATCCGAACATGTAATGCAGTTGTGTACTTTGGCTGGATGTTCAATTCTGAGAAGGCTCATGGTCTTTTTCTGCGATTACTTTACTGTTGGCATAGCTTTCTACATATTCGAGAATGTTGGCCGCTTTGGCAGCGCCCTTTTCCATCTTTTTTAGTGCTTAGTTCTGGTTGTTTGAAATAGCTTGGATAAAATGGTTCCTTTACTGTGAGATTGCAAGTGATATTTGCTGCTAATTAGCTCTGGTTGTTTGAAATTGCTTGAATAAAATGTTTTCTTTACTTGAATAAAATGATGGAAACAACCTCTCTACCTGCATTAGGTAGGGGTAAGGTCTGCGTACAGACTACCCTCCCCAGACTCCAGACTACCCTCCCCAGACTCCACCTGTTGGGATCAAACTGGGTTTTTTGTTGTTGTTGTTGTACTGTGAGGTTGCCAGTGATATTTGGTTCTGAGGTAACAGGCTACAATTACAGAAATACTGGTAAAGGCACCATTTCATCTTTGCCCATGAAACCTTGTTTCTTGCTCTAACATCGTGATTCCGTTGTTAGCATCCAGGCCACTGTCCCAGAATATCCCCTTAGTTTGGCTATATTTCATCTCAATGATACTCCTCAGAAGTTCCACTTTGTCGTTTTATTTTACATTTCAGTGATTTTGTGTATTAGAGATGTATTGAAAGTAACATCTGACGCAATATGATTCACATTACAAGTATATATAGGTTTGGGCAGTATATTCCTCCAAGTTATTTGAAGGAAATGTTCTTTTGGAGTATTCTGCTACCTAAATTGGAAGTTAAAAGACTTCATTCCATTGATGAAAAGATCTTCGCAATGAGAACTAAAGATGGTGACAAGAGAGGGTTGCTCAGATGGTCGGCACCCCCACCTACAACCTCAAGGTTGTGGGTTCGAGTCACTAAAGGAGCAATAGATCCAACAAAGGGAGATCAAAGGGGAATCAAAGGCGAGGGGAATAAAAAAAAGAACTAAATATGGTGCAGCAGACGCAATATTCCTTTACATATACAAATGACTTATTACGATATCTTGTATATCAAAACATATCAAAACCAATTTCCAGTACCAACAAGGGTTGTGGTGGATTGTTAAGTACTCCTTTATCCTTAACCAGAGGTCTCGAGTTCGAGTCCCTGGGTATAGACTATGGAGTCATCTTTGTTAGGGAGCGCTTTACTCCCAATGTGGGACTTTCAGGCGCGAATTTGGATTTAATCGGCCCCAATGTGGATACTGGATACCTGGTGGGAAACCCCAAAAAAAGAAAAACCAATTTCCAGTAACTAAATTTTTTAGGCTGAGCGAATACATTTGCATATGATGACTCCATACTAGGGGTGTCAATGGTTCGGTTCGGCCGGTTATTTTATAAATTTTGTATCATACCAATTTTTCAGTTATTCTATTATGTATAACCAAAATTAGACTTTTCGAATCCGTCCCAATCATATCGGTTTCTCTTCGGTATCGGTAAATTTTCGGTAATTTTTTTAAATGTCATGTAAAAGTCACTAGTAGAAGTAGAATGCAATACTTATATATGACTTAGCAAAACTCTCTAAGATATTTTTACAGTTTAAAAGGTGATTAATTAAGAAAATATGAAAGATGGCTAGATTATAGATCCATCAAATATTCTACAGCAGCGTAAACAAAACTAAGCAAATACAAAAAAATATAAATCACACGAGTGGAAAGATGTTAACCAAGTTGAGATTCAAGAATAAAGTCTATAGAAGATTAAACATTTCAAAAATATAAATCTAATTCATACGAAAGTAAATATATTCAATACATTGTAGGTTGCAACTCTTAATCGCTACAATACCTTGTGTTTTGCTAGTGAATATGCTGGAAATAATTTAGGCCCCGTTTGGCCATGAGTTTTGCCAAAATAAATATGGGATTTATTTTCAAAACTCATGTTTGGCCATAAATTTTGCCCATATTTTGGCCAAATCCCAAATCTCAAATCTCAAATCCCAAAATCAGCTACAAAATCCCAAAACTTGGGAATTATATACATGTTTTTCCAAAATAAAGTTGGAAAATATGTTTTGAAAACGTATGTCCAAACACATTTTCATCTTCAAACCAAACTTCACCCAAATCAGATTTTTAAAAAATAAATTTGGGATCTATGGCCAAACGCTAGCTTAGTTTCAATAGAAGTAGCATAATAGGTTTGGGAATTAGGATTTTGAGTTTAATTACTTATTTGCGTTAAAATAGCACGGTCTAGCCAGTTATCGGACTGGTCATTCAAAAATAGCCAGCGTTTACCAAGTCAATGAAAAATAGCCACTATTTTGCTGCAACAGAGATCGGTCCAGCATAATATACTGGAGTTCGGTGCACCTGTGTATGAACTTCCAACATATTATGCTGGAACTCCAACACACGGAAAGTTCCAGCATAATATACTGGAGATTCGAGCATTTGTGTATGAACTTCCAGCATATTATACTGGACCGGTATACTTTGCTGGAACTCCAGTATATTATGCTGGAGTTCTAGTATACTTATGCTGGAACTCCATCATATTATGCTGGAGTTCCAGCATACTTATCCTGGAACTCCAGTATAATATGCTGGAGTTCATCAAGTATACTTATGCTGGAACTCCAGCATAATATAATGGCGTATTTTCCTGGTTTTGAATAGTTGTTTTCGCTTAGATTTATCTTTACATGAAAAGTGGCTAGATTTCGATTACTTTTGAAACTGGGCTATTTTTGAACGACCACTTGTAAATCTGGCTATTTTTGAATTTCTCCCCTTATTGGTTTGTAATATTTCATAATTCCAAGGCCCAAGAAAAAATTTAATGCTTTATTATTTTTAAAGTTAACATATAAATATATTTTTTCATTGTAAAATTTATTCGGTGTGGTTTTTCGGTTTATTTTCATAAAATAAAAAACCTACCCTAATTATCGGTACTGTTATATATTTATATAAAAACCTACGGTTTTATCAAAAAAAGAAATCTAAAATCGGTTCGGTACGATACAGTTCGATCGATTTAGTCGGTTTTAGATATCCATTGACACCCCTACTCCATACCACAATATTAAATCGTTTCCTATCTCTTCCTCATCTTTATCGTTTATATGAGTTGGTTTCTTTTTCTCAAACCTACATTGACAGCTTTTTCATATTTAATTTTGTATTACTACTTATTATCAACAACAAGCAGCTGCAACCATTTTTTAAGAAAGTTGTAATCCTAATATAATTAGGAACCTCAAATAAATTAGGAAACATTTGTCTTTCTTGTGCGCAAAGTTATTTTTCAATATTTGAACTAAACGTCACCTTAATAAAATAGGAAAGTAAAATTAATAAAAACTGTATTTCCCAATTCCAGTCATTCAAGGAAAACCCAAAAGAAAACATGACACAATTCCTATTCCTACTCACTATAGGAAAACCAAAATTCTCTTCCTATAAATTCAGTTGCCACGCCTCAAAGTTCCTCACTTTTTCATTCAACAAAATCAATCTTCTTTTCTTCTAAAATCACAATGGCCCCAATTACCAAAACACATAGTGATTTAAAGAAACACCAATCAAGAATAACAATGCTTTTAAAAGCATCAAACGCAATAGCATTCAAGAAACAAGAGGCAAGAAAAATACCATTTCAAAAGGGAGATGAAGTTGAAGTAGCAAGTCATGAATATGGCTTTATTGGTTCTTACTATACAGCAACTATTGTTTCTTCTGTTGGTGCTTATCATTACAAAGTCAAGTACAAGACTCTGTTAACTGATGACAATTCTGCGCCATTTGTAAGAATTTGAGGAAGAAGATTGTGAAATTTCAGTGTATATCATCATCAGTCTGTACATGTATATATACAATTGCTAAGGAATTAAAGAATAACAGAAAAGGGAATATCTATACACTTGTCACAATCTAATTTGCCTAACTATAACTACATTATTCCATCTGCAACAACTTATATTCCCTCACATGCTACTCACGTGAGGGAAGGTTCTAGATTCAAACAAATCTGAAGGGCTATTATTTGATCCATCACAGAAAAGGCTTGCATGATCCAAGGGATCTCCTTGCTCCACGTGTCCAGTTCAATAATCCACAGATATAATCTAAGATACTTAGATTATATCGAAACTCTTCTTGTCTGAACACCCCTTCTTCTTCTTCTCACCCCTTCTTCTTCTTCGTGACCTTCATGGTGTGTAGACGAAAATTGATGAATCTCAGAATTAGGAGAGGGGTTCTTCTTCTCAACATCCCCCCTCAAGTTGGAGGGAAACGTAGTTACCCCTAACTTGCTTAAAATGCCTCGATGAGAAACCCCAGAAAGAGTCTTTGTGAATCTATCTGCGAGTTGAGCCTTGGAGGGAACAAAAGAAAGAGTGATTAAGCCCGAAAGGAATTGCTGTCGCACAAAGTGACAGTCAATCTCCACATGTTTTGTTCGTTCGTGGAAAATGGGTTCCGGGCGATGTGGATTGCTGCTTTGCTGTCAGAATGAAGAGGAATCGATAGAGTGACTGGTGCAGAGAGATCGTCAAGAAGTCGAACCAACCAGGTAAGCTCAGCAGTCACCATTCTCATAGATCTGTATTCTGTCTCTGCGGAAGATAGAGAAATGGAGGCCTGCTTCTTTGATTTCCATGAGATAGACCTCCTAAGGTGATAAAGAAACCACTAACAGACCTTCGTGAATTTTTGCAGGAAGCCCAGTCAGCATCACAAAAAGCAAGAAAAGAGAAAGATGGCTCAGCGGAGAGTAAGATCCCTTGTCCTGGATCAGAACTGAGATACTTGAGCACTCGCAGAGCAGCAAGAAAAAGTGGGAAAGATATGGTTTTTTGCATGTATTGACTAAGGGTAAGAACAGCAAAACAAAGATCTGGGCGTGTATTGGTTAAAAAATTTAACTTTCCAACCAAATGACGATATACAGTTGGGTTTTGCAGGTATTGATCATCATCTTGGAGCTTGAAAGAGGGATCCAAAGGTGAGCTGACTCGAGGCAAATGTGAGACATCGAATTCCTGCAGCATGTCCAAGGTAAACTTTCTTTGACTCACCATAAAACCTGCTTTTTCTCTCAAAACTTCCATGCCTAGGAAATAGTGAATGTTTCCCAAATGTTTGACCTTGAATTCAGTATTCAGAAAAGATTTGATCCCTTGAATCTCATCTAAATCATCCCCTGTAATCAGTATGTCATCAACATAGACTGCTAGGATAGAAATAAGGCTCCCTGTACGCTTAAAGAACAAAGAATAGTCATTCAATGAAGATGAATATCCCTTAAAACTTAGAGCTCCAGCAAGTCTAGCATACCATTGCCTAGATGCTTGCTTTAGACCATATAGTGATTTTCTCAAAAGGCAGACATGTTTGGGGCTAAGAGGATCCAAACCTGCTGGGAACTTCATGTAGACCTCTTCTTGGAGGTCTCCATGCAAAAATGAATTATTTACATCCAATTGAGAAACAATCCAATCTTTCTTAGCTGCAACAGTGAGAAGGCACCTTATGGTTGTCATCTTGACCACTGGTGAGAAGGTCTCACCATAATCTATGCCTTCTCTTTGAACATCCCCCCTTACTACCAATCTTGCCTTTAATCTTTCAACTTTCCCATCTGATAAGTGCTTCACCTTGTATACCCATTTACAAGGTAAAGCCCTTTTTCCTTTAGGTAACTCAACCACATCCCAAATGTGGTTGTCTTCTAGTGCTCTAATTTCTGCATTCATGGCTTCTACCCATCCTGGATGCTGACAGGCTTGGGTAAAAGTGCTAGGTTCTTTTAGGGTAGAGATGGATTGCATGACATGTTGGTTATTGGGAGAGAGAGATGAAAAACTGCATTCTCTTGGCTGACTGGGGTGAGTAAAACAGGCTGTAGCTACATCTGTGAACATGATGCTACTACATACAAAATCTTTTAAGTAGAGAGGTTGGGTAGAGACCCTTCCTGATCTCCTCAAAGGAACAGGGTCTTGAGGTATAGGTGTAGGTATACTAGTATGTGATGACTCTACTCCAGTAGATGCTGGAGTTGGGCTAGGTGAGGCTGAGTGATGAATAGGTGAATAAGAAGAAGGGGTTGATGGTTGTGGTGAAAAATCATCTGGTGTTTCATGGTCTGAGTAATCAGGCTGTGCTTGATCTGGTGATGTGAGAGAAAAGGTAGGTTCTGTGTTGCAGGTTGAAGTTGGGAAAATAGGATGGTGTGCTAAATTGATTTCTGTGAAGGGGAAATGGGATTCATGAAACCTTACATCTCTTGACACAAAAACCTTCCTTGTGGACAATTCCAGTAGTTTATATCCCTTTTGTTGGAGAGGATAATAGAACACAAGTTGTTGCCCTCTCATCAAACTTCCCTCTTCCTTGTGCCAATGTAGAAGCATAACATAGGCATCCAAAATTTCTGAAGTAATCATACTTGGGTTTATGTTGAAACAGGACTTCATATGGTGTCCTTCCTTGAAGAACTCTGGAGGGTAACCTATTCAGGATATGTGTAGCAGTCAGAATAGATTCTCCCCAATAGCACATAGGCAGTCTAGACTGAAACATTAGGCCTCTAGCAATTTCTAAAAGATGTCTGTGCTTCCTTTCAACAATTCCATTCTGTTGGGGTGTTGCCACACAAGATAGCTGATGCAAAATTCCTTCTGAAGCCAAAAAAGCTGCTTCCTGTGTCCCTTTCCCCAATTCTAGTGCATTGTCAGACCTTATCATCCTTACCTTCATATTGAACTGTCTTTCAACCATAGACAAGAAAGACTTGAGCATAGGAAAAGCATTGCTTTTAGAAGATAGCAAAAATGTCCAGGTTCCTCTACTATAATCATCCACTATAGTAAGAAAGTATCTAAAACCATTATAGGTATTGGACTTGTAAGGTCCCCATGTGTCTATATGTATGAGATCAAAAATGTGGTTGGACTTAATGGTGCTGATTGGGAAAGGATTCCTTGTTTGCCTAGCCTTAGGACAAACATCACAGATAAAATTAGAGTTAGAGTCACAATGAAAGAAATCTAAATGTTTCATTGCTGAAAAAGGGAGATGTCCCAACCTTACATGCCAAAGCTTAACATCAGAAATAGCATTAACAAAAACAGGACTAGAGAAAGACTTAGACTCTGAAATGGAATTGCTTCCTTTTTGAAATGAAAATACATTACTACTGAACAGTCCCTTGGACTTAAGACTACTGGGATCCAAAATGTAAAGTCCCTCTCTAACTTCACCAAAAACTTGTGGACTCTTCATTGAAAGGCCCTGCAACATACACCCAACAGATGTGAGTAAAACATCATATTTGAACTGAATGCAGAACCTATGAACTGACAGTAAGTTGTATTTGAAATCTGGAACATGAAGGACATTGTTTAGAACATGACCTGGGAGAATGGACACACTTCCTATATGAGTAACAATTACCTTGAAAGAATTAGGTAAATTAATGTTTAAAGGTACAGGAAGTTGAGTGAGAAACAAAAAGGAATTAGGATCAATACACATATGGTCTGAGGCACCTGAATCTATGATCCAAGTATCTGAATTTAGAGTTGTAAATACTGAACCTGAGTATTTTAGAATAGTACCAGCAACTGCATTGGCATTAATTCCTGAATTTCCTGCTTGTGTGATCTTTGCCTGTTTGTACATATTCATCATCTCTGCAACTTGCTCCTTGGTTAGTTGGCTCCTAAAGTTATTGTTGTTTTCACCAACCTGTCCCCCCTGAGTTTCATGATCCTCATGTGCCAATACTGCATTCCCTTTGATCTGATTTTGATAGTTCTTTTGATTGGTAAATTCAAAATCATCTGGAAATCCAATAATCCTATAGCAGTCTTCTTGTGTGTGCCCTGTTTTTCCACAGTAGGTACAGGATACATTTGGATTGTACCTCTTTTTTCCCTTAAACTTCTGCTGTGGTTTACTGAATTTCTGCCATGGATTATTGTATTTCTGTCCCAGTGCAGTCCCTCTTTGTGCTTGGTTTCTATTTTTCTGAAAATTTCTCCCCTGTCCTGCTACCATGAAAGCTGCAAAATCTGCTAACAGTTGGGCATTAGGTTGTTTGGCATCTCCTGCTGCCATGAATGAAAGTGATTCTGAGTTGAAACTTGTATTTGCATACACTTCTCTTTGATTCTCATCCTGTAAGAGGAGTGAATAAGCAACATCTATGCTAGGCAAGGGATTCATCATGAGAATGTTTCCTCTTGCTTGTGCATAGATGTCATTTAGTCCCATTAGAAATTGGATCAACCTCTGATCCTCCAGTGACTTAGCTAATTTTCCTTTTCCTTCACAAACACACACACAAGAACAGCATATGATAACATTTAAAGCATCCAATTCATCCCACAAACGTTTGAGCTTAGTGAAATATCCTGCAATATCACTATTTCCTTGCACTAATCCTGATAGTTCCTTTTGCAGATGATAGAGCTTAGCTCCATTTGATCTCCCAAATCTCTGCTCTAGACTGTCCCAAAGCTCCTTTGCAGTCTTGGAGTAAATTACACTATCAGCAATATCCTTTGAAAGAGCATTGAGAATCCAAGAGATGACCATATCATTCACACAATTCCATTGTTCAAGTTCAGGAGATGTGAGATCTGGAGGCTTGCAGACTCCATTGATGAAGCCAAGCTTCTTCTTGGCTGATAGTGACAGGAGAATGGATCTTCTCCATCCTGGGTATCCTCTTCCATCAAATACTGTATTGACTAGAGTCATACCCGGTGAATCAGAGTTATTGAGATGATAGGGGTGATTAACATCATAGGTCACAGCTTTTGTAGTGTTGTTGGTCTCTGCAACAACAGTAGTTGTGTCACCCATTTTGTTCTAGTGAAGGAGCTGATGTAATAGATAGGTTGATTGAATGTATTACTGGATCAAGCTATTGCTCTGATACCATGTAAGAATTTGAGGAAGAAGATTGTGAAATTTCAGTGTATATCATCATCAGTCTGTACATGTATATATACAATTGCTAAGGAATTAAAGAATAACAGAAAAGGGAATATCTATACACTTGTCAAAATCTAATTTGCCTAACTATAATTACATTATTCCATCTGCAACAACTTATATTCCCTCACATGAGGTTCTAGATTTAAACAAATCTGAAGGGCTATTATTTGATCCATCACAGAAAAGGCTTGCATGATCCAAGGGCTCTCCTTGCTCCACGTGTCCAGTTCAATAATCCACAGATATAATCTAAGATACTTAGATTATATCGAAACTCTTCTTGTCTGAACACCCCTTCTTCTTCTTCTCACTCCTTCTTCTTCTTCGTGACCTTCATGGTGTGTAGACGAAAATTGATGAATCTCAGAATTAGGAGAGGGGTTCTTCTTCTCAACACCATTAGAGGAGATTGTCACTGTCGGCGAAGTCCGTCCAACGCCACCTGAAAAACAAGAAAATTTGCCAGAAAATAATTTTCGTTTATATGATATGGTTGATGCATTTGATAATGATGGTTGGTGGTTTGGATTTATAATTGGAAAAATTGGAGGAAATTATTATGTTTATTTCCCTACAACTGCAGATAAAGTTGCATATCCTCCTGAAGTTTTGAGATTTCATCAAGAATGGTCTAATGGCAAGTGGAAAAAGGAAGGAGTTTTTGACTTATACTGATTTTGGTTTCAAGAGATTAACTTTCTCTTTTCAAGAAAAAAAAAATAGTGTTTATAGGGGAAATATTCATTTATTTGTATTTGTTTAGCCGAGTGATTCATTATTTTCTTATTGAAGTGTTAGTTTCCAGATTTTTTAGTTTACTCTGGTGTAATATGAATTTGGTTTATTAAATTTTAAAATTTCCATTTTGCATGTCGGATACATACTTCCTTTAATTTGAAAAAAAACATGAATTTTGTGCTTGGTCATGAATAATAAGAAAGTGCATTTAACCTTTCAAGAATTGAGACATTAAAAGCTTTAGCTTGGTGTCTTTAAAATTCTTTCTACACATTAGGAAAATCAATCATCTTGACTCAAATCGCAAAGTATTCGTCACATATATTCCTAATTCAAAGATCAAAACCTGATGGTCTCATATGTGTTTTCTTTCGATTTTTTTTTTTTTTTGGTTTTCTTTCGATTTGAACTTGCAAAAACAACTTTTGGCGCAAGCATGAGTTAGCATTTAAGTTTGTGTCTCAGCACCAAAGGATGTGGTGCAGTGGATGGGACTGCTTTTCCCTTGTTCGAGCCCTGGATATGGAAAAATCCTTGGTAGGGAGCGCTTCTCCCGAATGGGATCCTACGTGGCGCGAATTCGGATATAGTCGGGCTCCAATGCGGGTACCGAACACGGGTGGGAAATCGAAAAAAAAAATTGTCTCTTTAAAAAAAAATCAAATGGTGAATGTTGGTAATATTTATTGTACCAAAAAAGTAAGTACTATTTAAGAAAAGCTACAAAGTATATAGTATAGGGACTTGGACAAGCCGATTAAGCCATTAACTGTGCTTAATATCGTAATCTATGTTATTAGAGCATAAATGGGGGTGTAGCTCATATGGTAGAGCGCTCGCTTCGCATGCGAGAGGCACGGGGTTCGATTCCCCGCACCTCCATTTTTAGTTATATTATTATTCACTTTAATCTATTAATTCACTGGCACACCGCAAATTGCTATTAGAATTTTTTTTTAAGTCCATATGTTTAGTCTCTGCAAATATATTTTAAGAAAGGGATAGAAAAGAATAATAGTAGCATCATACTAAAAAGAAATTAGAGTGTGTCACCTGCAACTTATTTTTTCTTGATTGCTAAAATGGATAATATGGGGTTGAAATACTTTATGTGATTTTTATTTTTTGGTTTCCTATCCGGTGTCCTGTATTTGCACAGAAGCGGAGCTAGGATTTTAACTTTATGCGTTCAAAATTTTAAAACGACGAATTCAAATGCTAATAACTGGGTTCTAAATTCAATATTTGTACATATTTAACGAACTTTTTGACACAAATACAGTGTGTCACCTGCAACTTATTTTTTCTTGATTGCTAAAATGGATAATATGGGGTTGAAATACTTTATGTGATTTTTATTTTTTGGTTTCCTATCCGGTGTCCTGTATTTGCACAGAAGCGGAGCTAGGATTTTAACTTTATGCGTTCAAAATTTTAAAACGACGAATTCAAATGCTAATAACTGGGTTCTAAATTCAATATTTGTACATATTTAACGAACTTTTTGACACAAATACAGTGTTTGAGCAAAAATTATTGGGTTCCGTCGAACCCATATATCGGGGGAGAAATTCAAAAATAGCCAGATTTACAAGTGGTCATTCAAAAATAGCCAAACTTCCAAAAGTAATCGAAATTTAGCCACTTTTCATGTAAAGATAAATCTGAATGAAAATATGTTCAAATTCCGGAAAAATATACCGGTCCAGCATAATATACTGGAAATTGGAGCACCGCTGCTCCATTCTCTAGTATATTATACTGGAACTTTCCGCGTGTTGGAGTTTCAACATAATATGCTGGAAGTTCATACACAGGTGAACCGATCCCCAGTATATTATGCTGGAACTTTCTGTGTTGCAGCAAAATAGTGGCTATTTTTCAATGACTTTGCAAACGCTGGCTATTTTTGAATGACCAGTCCGAAAACTGGCTAGCCCGTGCTATTTTTACATATATCGGCTTCTAGCTCCGCCCCTGTATCCATATGGAGCCCGACTATTATATCCGGATTCGCGCCGTGTAAGGCCCATTAAAGGGGAAAGCGTTCCGTAACAAGATTTTCTCCATATCCAGTACTCGAACCTGAAACCTCTAGTTAAGGGTGAATGAATCATATCCATCCCACCTGATATTTTTTATGTGATTCAAGATTATGAAGGTAAGAACATGTTCAGCTCCATTTTTTGAACCTCCAAGTTTGTTTTCTTAAAAAAATAAGCTAATTAGTCAAATTGACAAGAGAAAAGACCTTCTCTTCTTATTAATTTAAATAAACTTTGTTTCTTCATAATGCATTATGGAGAGAATGATTAGGAAGTATTAGAAGATGTGTTTTTGCTGCAAATTGTTTAAAGAAACACAGAAAAGGCTGTGCATATATATACATACACCTTGATATAATATCTACAAACCACCTTATCAAATTCTACTATTTAATATACAAAAATATGATCAGCTACAAAATGAATCATCAGTATGATGATTGCAACAAAATCCAATAACAATAAGAAAGAAACACAAAAAAATGAACTCTTTTCTTTTACATATATGATATACTGTACTTAATGCAGTACAAAATCCCTTCTTTCCTACTGCATAAAAAACTTGTGCTGCTAATAGCCAGAGAAACTCAAAGTTTTGGATGCTGATTCTCTGCACTAGACCGGGCAGCTACTGGCTTAAAATGCTCTCCCATTTACGCGCTTATATATCAAAATGGGTAACAACTAGTATAACTATAGCAGCAGAAGCAGAGCAAGAATCGACAGCATTTGACAAAAAAGTGGAAAAAGATTACTCCATAACGAGCTCCATATGGCGATTGAGATCTTGGAGATAGTTTGTGCTGGTATAATCTTCTGAAAACATCAATGCTCTCCCACCCATTGACTTTTGCTTCATTTCTACTGGAGCGTTCTCGCCTTTCAATAGCTGAACAACCTGCAGATTCAAAGAATATGTAACCATTTGGTGAAGCTAAATTTTCATTCGCGGAATAGTTTGTTTTTTGCATATACAGTATACTCAAAACATTGAGTGTCAACTCTTATTATAAAAGGATCTTGTAAGTCACTTTGGATATATGTTAAGTCGTTTACAGATAAAAGGGCAGCCCGGTGCACTTAGCTCCCCCTCCACAATAGTCTATTGTTCACAGCCTTACCTTGCATTTCTACAAGAGGCTGTTTCCACGGCTCGCACCCGTGACCTCCTGGTCACACGACAACAACTTTACCAGTTACGCCAAGGCTCCCCTCAAGCCGTTTATAGATAGGTGTTGTTTTTATTATCCTTGTTGTTCTAACTCTATGACCAAGATTTTATAGGTAATCGGATCCTACATACGATCAATCGTTTACTTATAAGTGTGAGTTTATAAACTTAAGCACTTGAAAATTCCAGCAAGGATCAGCAAAACTCAGAATCAAAATACATATGCTAGTGGAATTTGATAGTCATTTCAACTTGAAAAGGGAACAGAATGTAAAGATGCAGTGTTACCTTTTTCATGTATGGACGCATATCAGGCAAGTTATGAAGGCATGTTAAAGCTGTAAACATGGCGCGTTTCATCTCAACAACATCATAGGCATCGCCTAAACGAGGATCTGCTATTTCCTTGATGCTGTTGTTTTCCAATAATGGTTTTGCCTATGCACAATTGCAACAGGTATACAATAAGTAGTAAAGATCTTCTGATGAATATGACAAGTTTTTCTAAAGAATATGTCACTTTAAGAGGATCATACCCACATCACGAGGCTTTTTCTATACGAATCAACTGCACGACGACCAGTAATAAGCTCCAATAGTAAAACTCCAAAGGCAAATACATCTGTCTTTTCATTAACAATTCCATGCATAAAATACTCTGGAGCCATATATCTGATAACCAATTTGCCATACATTAGACCATACAAAAGCAACACCGATAACAAATTAGTTAATCTTTACATACCCAAAAGTGCCTTCAATGGGAGAAACAACATGATGAACCCATTTTTCTGGTAGCCATTTTGCTAGTCCAAAATCAGAAATCTGCACAAACAAAAATTAAAATAACAAATTCGAAAACTTGAGAAATTCGGATGAAATCACACTTTCGAAATGAGGTTTTAAAGGGGTAAAAAGATTGAAACCTGAGGTTCATAATCTTCAGTTAGTAAAATGTTTGAGGCTGTAATATCTCTATGGATTATGCGCTTTTGGCAATCGCAATGAAGATAATGCAACCCTTCAGCTACACCAACAGCAACTTTATATCTTATTTCCCATTCAAGTCTCTCTTCTGAACCTGAAATGCTGAGTTTTTCGTTTATCAGTCAAAATAACATAATATTTCTATGTTCATCTCATCACTCTAGACATTTCGTTCAATATTAAGCGTCGATATTATCAGTCATTAGGCCAAGAAATCATGATTAAACAAACATAACTAGCCAAGTTAAGAGGGATTAGAGCACCGTGTAATAAAGTACTGATGCTTCCATGGGGTAAGAACTGAAGAACAAGGTATAAACCGCCGTCAGCACTATAACCAATTAATTTAGCAGCATTAGGATGGTTAATGTGAGCAATAATTCCCAGCTCAGATAAGAAATCGTCAACTTTGTCCTCATCATTCTTCTCTTGCTTTGTTATCTTCTTCACCGCGACAATTTGACCATCAGGCAAACATCCTTTGTACACTTCTGCATGTCCACCTTGCCCAATCAAGTTGTCTGTCACATTTCAAGAAACAATTTAGTAGAATAAAGCGTAAACTACGCGCAAATTCGGATTGTCGAGTAATACATATTATGCAATCTAATTAAAACGGTTTAGCATTTGCAAGAAAGTAACATAATTGGTGTAAAATTGTGGGATCAATGACAATGACAAAAAGATGCAGGCATGTGTTACCACTAATGAATCAGCAACATCAACTTCAAATCAATTTCTTTTGCGGGGAGAAAATTGAAACATAAAGGACCATAGCAATTAAGGAAAATTTAATAAGTTGGTCCATCAATAACTCATGCCAACTCGCGAAAAAGTTCCACATTGAACACTCTGATCTGTTATAGTTGGCCTGATGGACAATGACTCGACCTTAAAAAGCGCAGCCTGGTGCACTAAGCTCCCACTATGCGCGGGGTCCGGGGAAGGGCCGGACCACAAGGGTCTATTGTACGCAGCCTTATCCTACACTTCTGCAAGAGGCTGTTTCCATGACTCGAACCCATGACCTCCTATTCATATGACAGCAACTTTACCAGTTGCGCCAAGGCTCCCCTTCGATGCATATAATTTAAACTAGGAAAATTAATTAACTATAGAATATTACCTTGATTAAAATTATCAGTAGCTTCAGCAAGATCTCTATAGCTAAAATTCCTCCAAGAAGGCTTTGGAATAACAGAATCATCATCACAATCACTAGACTCTTCTTCAGCACTTTTATTTTTGGACAAAATTCTCCTTATATTCTTTGGTAAAATCGTCTCATATCCTCCTAATAATGGTATACTTGACAATCTTCTCATTGACCTTCTCTTTATATTATCAAATAGATTTTTCCAATAAACACCTTGTATTAATTCCCCTGAAGATGATGATGCAAAACTGCTGCTCCTATCATCACTGCTGCTAATGCTGCTATTATCTGAATCTGATGAATTCAATGTAGGAATTTCTAATACTCCTCTTGGTGATAATGATGATGAGTATTGATTATCTTCGCTGTTATTGTTGTTGTTGTTATCTTCCGCCCTTTTCTCATCTTTTTTATTACCTTCTTTTTCTCCATTTTCTTGGTCACAAGCAGCAACTCTTCTACCTACAAAATTCATAGGAAAAAATAGGAATTTATCGGCAAAAGGTATATCCGTCATAAGCCAGTGGCGGTGACAGAAATTCGAGATTCGAACATGTACTTCTCTAGTGTCAAGGATATTAAAAAAACATTTATATATGCACAAAAATTTAGCGCAACTGTCAAGTTGTCTTTGTGTGACCTATAGGTCACGAGTTCGAGCCATAGAATCAGCCAATATCAAGGTAAGCTGGCTATATCACACCTCCTTGGAGTGCGGCCCTTTCTCGGACATGTGTAAACGCGGGAAGCTTTATGCACGGGCTGCCCTTTTTTATTTGCGCATTATAACTTTCTGATAAAGTGAATTCCCTTCATTACATGTGACTCCGCCATTGGTTGCGTTAGATTGACAACCAGCAATAATTTTTGAAAATATAATAATATGCAGGAAATTTGAGATTAAGGCCTAGTTATTGTGACGGTTCTATTTAAATCATTAATAAACAAGAACATTCATATATACAGGACAGCCCGGTGCACTAAGCTCCCGCTATGCGCAGGGTCCGGGGAAGAGCCGGACCACAAAGGTCTATTGTATAAGGTCTTACCCTGCATTTCTGCAAGAGGTTGTTTCCACAGCTTGAACCCGTGACCTCCTGGTCATATGGTAACAACTTTGACCGCAACTTTACCAGTTACGTCAAGGTTCCCCTTCTAACATTCATATATACACAATAAGAAAAAAATGTAGCATACACAATCTTGTATTTTACAAAGAATATACAAGCTTTACACCAAAAATAACACATATAAAGGAAAATAAATGACAATAAGTGCAAAGAAAAGCTAAAAATAACCTTCCATTGGGATATTTGGAATTTGTGTCAAATGCTCAAATGAATCAATAGAAGCTTCCCGTAATAATATGCAGGAAAAGAGCTAACAAAAAATTCATAGAAATAAGCTCTGAATATATTTACATTTGAGCAAATTAAATTCCAATCAAACTCTCATCTCCCCTGCAGAAAACAGGAAGAAGAAGAAGAAGAAAGGAAGAAGAGAGAAAGAAAGAAAAAATGGAAGAGTTTTGAGCAAAAATGATTTAGCTTTGAGAGGTTATTATTCTTCTTTGAAAAAATGGAGGTGAAGCTGTAGAAGTGGAGAGAAAAAAACGGCTTTTGGGGTAATTGAAAAATGTTTTGAGTACATTTATATACACTAATTAATAACTATAGGTGAATTAATTTTGTAATCAATTAAAGTGTAATTCATTAAATAGTTGTGGCTGATGAAATTCCAGCCTTTGGTTATGACATTCTTGATTTTTGGTGCAACTGTCATTAGGACATTGTCGGAGAAAAGAGTGTATATATTACTACCTCTGCCTCATATCATCTGTCGTGGTTTCTAAAAATAATTATTTTAAATTATTTATTATTTTAGAAGTTCAAAAGTAAATTAATTATTTTTTTTCCTATTCTACCCTTAATATTCATTGTTCTTGAAGACTACAAATACTTTAATTATGAGTAAGTAATAAATGCAGAGAAATTATATCTTAAGACATAAATAAGGGTAAAATAGTCAAAAACCTTTCCTATTTAATATTTTCTTAATGAGCGTGTAAAAGAGAAACACGACAGATAATATGAGACGGAGGGAATACTCCTTCCGTCTCAAATTCGGCGCTTGAGAAAATATTAATTAGAAGGGGTTTGGACTATTTTACCCTTATTTATGTCTTAAGAAATAATCTTTCTTTATTGAATATTTACTCTATTTATGTGTTATTTCCATCTTCAAGAACAATTACTTTAAGGATAAAATGAAAAAAAATAATTAATTTTGTCTTGAACGTCTAAAATGACAAATAATTTGAGACCCTTATTTTTAGAAATCACAACAAATAATTTGAGACATGTGTTTTCATGAATTAAGCAGAATTGAAATTTAACCACAATACAATCTCCTAACTAATAACATGATATAAACGTGCAATAATTAATCTGGTCGGATTATTAATCAAATTTAAATAGATTACCTAAATCGACTGGCCAATCCTATGTGAAAGAATAGTTATTCGGTGACTCTATTAGCTGTACAACCTTAATATAATCAAATGAATTACTACTACTTAGCAATATCTTCAAATACCACTTAAAATTTACCAAAAGTTGTGCAGAATAGTAACTACTCATCTATCCCGAAGCAAACATTTTGGATTCGAACTCTGAATATATAATTGCATTTGATAGGAAGTGTTTACGGGTGAAATTTAAAAATAGCTAAATTTACAAATGGTAATTGAAAAATAGCTACAGTTTTAAAGTAATCGAAATTCAGTCACTTTTTATGTAAAGATAAATCTGAACAAAAATATTGTTTAAAATTCAGAAATATTCCAGCATAACATGCTGGAGTTCGAATTTTTTACATGTGAACTTCTAGCATAACATGTTAGAATTTCATAATATAATGGAGTTCCTACATAATATGCTGGAAGTTCAAACATATGTGCTCCAATCAGAGGCGGATCCAAGATTTAAAGTTTATGGGTTCCTACAACGATTCCAAGTTAATATACAATAGTTTATGGGTTCACAATATAATATTTATAGATATTTAGTAATTTTTTTTAATATATATACAAGGTATGAGTAAAAGCTACTGGGTTCCGGTGAACCCGCTCGTCATGCACTAGATCCGCCCCTGGCTCCAATCTCCAGTATATTATGTTGGAGCTTTTCGTGTGCTGGAGTTCCAATATAATATGCTGGAAGTTCAAACACATATTATGCTGGAACTTTCTATGTGTTGGAGTTCCAACATAATATGCTAGAAGTTCATACACAAATGCTCAAATCTCCAGTATATTATGCTGGAACTTTTATGTTGCAGCAAAATAGTGGTTATTTTTCAATGACTTTCCAAACACTGGCTATTTTTCAATTATCAGTCCGAAAAGTGGCTAGCCCATGCTATTTTCACAGTATTTACCCCTAAAGTAGAATTTTTCGGCCCGAATTTGATAGTCGGGCCACAAGCGGATACCAGGCAACAACAAAAAACTTACCACTTATTAGGTATCAATAACTATTAAACGTTCAATGGCAAGGAGACAACAGAGCTTGTTGGGGGGGTTGGGTTGGGGGGGGGGGGGCACATTAAGAGTCAAAGTTGGAATGATTCTATTGAAGAAATGTGGATTTAATTTGAAAAAGTTTTAATATTAGTCATTAGTTAACATGATGATATAGTCAAGATCAATGTGATGTGCTTTTGTGCATACACATTTGGTAATTAACACCAAAGTTGAACTTAATATCGTATGAATTCTTAGAAATCAAATGAACATAGCCAAAGTTTATTTTTTGAAATAATTCTAGAGACCTCTCTCCAGATAGAATTATCCCTTAATACACTTTAGAATAATAAGAAATTATTTATTAAATTTTCTCAAATCTACCTCTTACTATACCAACCATCAATCAATGGAATGTTAATTTATGATTAACGGTTAAGGCGGGATTAAATTTAGTTTAGACAAGTACTCTTACAATTAAAATTATTATAGTAATTTTTTTCAAAGGTATAGAAAAAATTCAAAATTCAAATAATATAGACATAAAATAAAATGTTAAATCCACCATTGTTGACTGGTGGTTAACCACAACTAAAAAGAAAGAAAATGAAGACTGTGAATGCAAGCTTCTGGAATAGTTGCAATTTTTTTGTGTATTGAGAGAGAACTTGTCTAATTACAAGTAAAGTGTTAAATCTGATATACACACGTGTATATATACATGTATACAGCTAACTAACTCTTCTTAATTACCACTAACAACCTTCCTAATTTCTGTTATCACTAACTATTAACAACTAACCACCTATAAGCTAAATCTACTAATTTCTAGCTAATTTCCAGCTGTCATTGCAGCACTTCAACACCCCCCTTCAAGCTAGATGGTGTGAAGATATTCAACACCCCTAGCTTGGATAACAAATGATAGTGCTGCATGCTTCCAAGTCCCTTTGTCAAAATGTCTGCTTCTTGCTTTTCTGTTGGCACATGCTCAGGGTGTACCATTCCTTGTTGCACCTTTTCTCTTATGAAATGGCAGTCAAGTTCTATGTGTTTTGTTCTTTCATAAAACACAGGGTTGCTAGCTATCTGCATTGCTGCCTTGTTGTCTGTAAATAGTTGAACTGGGGCATCAATGTTGACCTCCAACTCCTTGAATAAGCCTAGTAGCCATACGAGTTCAGCTACTGTCAGGGCCATGCTCCTGTACTCTGATTCTGCTGAGCTTCTTGCTACTGTGTTTTGCTTCTTTGACTTCCAAGCTAACAAAGAGTTCCCCAGCTTTACCAAGTACCCTGTTACAGATTTCCTTGAGTTTGGGCAGCTTGCCCAGTCTGCATCACAAAATGCTCTTAAGACTATACTCTTTTCTGCACTCATCAACACTCCTAGTCCTGGCTCATTTTTCACATACTTCACAATTCTGTAGGTTGCTTCAAGGTGTGACTTCTTGGGGGACTGCATAAATTGACTCAAGGTCTGCACACTATATGCTATGTCTGGCCTGGTTAATGTCAAGTAAAGCAGCTTCCCAACCAGCCTTTGATATTCTCTTACATCTTCTAATGTTGTATCATCTCTGAGTTCACAGTGCTGATCATATTCAACAGTGGTAAGCTTCTTGTTCTGCTCCATTGGAGTTAAGGCAGGCTTGGAACCTAATAATCCTAACTCTGCAATCAGCTCCAGGGCATATTTTCTTTGGCAAAGCAAAATCCCATGTTGTGACCTGCACACTTCTATTCCTAGGAAATACTTCAGAGTTCCTAGGTCCTTCATCTTGAAGCTATTTTGTAGAGTATTCTTGGCTTCTTGAATGAGACCAGCATCATCCCCTGTAATAAGAAGATCATCCACATACACAAGTATAATAACTTGTCTGTTGTGCTTCTTCAAGATGAATAGAGAATGATCATGTTTGCTTTGTTGGAAACCAGCTTGTATGAGTGCATTAGAGAGCTTAAGGTTCCATTGTCTAGATTCTTGTTTGAGGCCATATAGGGATTTGAGTAGTCTACATCCTGTATTCCCCCCTTGGCTACCAAATCCAGGAGGCAATTGCATGTATACTTCTTCCTCAAGGTCACCTTGGAGGAAGGCATTTTGAACATCCATCTGAAACAATGGCCATTGATGCATGGCTGCTAAGGCAATGACAGTCCTGATAGTTATCATTTTAACCACAGGGGAGAAGGTTTCTTGATAGTCTAACCCCTCATGTTGACTGTAGCCTTTTGCCACTAATCTAGCTTTGTACCTTTCTATTGTTCCATCTGATCGATGCTTGATTTTGTATACCCACTTGCAACCAATAGGAACCTTGCCTTTAGGAATAGGAACCACCTCTCATGTGTTATTGCTGATTAGTGCATCAATTTCAGCCTGCATAGCATCTTTCCACCTCTGATCCTTCACTTCCTGATGATAGGATGTAGGTTCAACATCTGTTGTCACTGCAGTAAGATAACTTTGATAAGCATTACCTAGTGAATCATAACCGAGGTAGTTGGACATAGGATATTGGCAGGTAGAAGAGGAAGTTTTCATAGTTGGACATATATAATCTTTGGCCCATATTGGTGGTTTGGACCCTCTGCTGGTTCTTCTGGGCTGCATATGCGATGTTGCCTCATGAGCTATCTCAGTGGCCTGGACCCCCTCAGCATCATTGTTAGGTAAGTCAGCCAACTGAGGTATTGTAGCATCATGTTCAGCATGTAGTTGATCTAGGTCCTGACTAGGAGTCTACATATCCTGAGCAAAGGTATGTTGTTCTGGGGCTGTATGTTGTTCTGTTACACAGTATCTATTTGCTTCATGAAATAATGGAGGTACTTTTCCTTCTTTCATCATCAAGAATGGGAACATATCCTCTCTAAATGTGACATCTCTACTGATAAAGAACTTCTTGTCCTTGAGACTGTATAATCTGTATCCCTTTTGAGATGTGGAATACCCCATATGGACTGCTGCTACTGCTCTAGGCAGAAGTTTATCATGCTCCCTGATAACTGTAGCAAAACAAAGACACCCAATGACCCTTAAGTGCAGTAGTGAAGGTGGTGATTTGTGAAAAACCTCATATGGTGATTTGCCACTTAGTACAGAAGATGTCAATCTATTTATCAGAAACACAGCTGCTAGGACACAGTCTCCCCAGAAATGAAGTGGTATGCCGGCTTGGAATCTTAGTGCCCTTGCCACCTCTAAGATATGCCTGTGTCTCCTTTCCACCACTCCATTTTGTTGTGGAGTGTGTGGGAAACTACTTTGATGTAATATCCCATTGTCTGATAGAAAAGTTGTGCATTCAGAACTAAAAAACTCAGCTCCATTATCAGTTATAAGATATTTAACATTGTGGTTAAACTGCACATTCACCATTTTGATAAAAGACTTCAGAAGCATAAGAGTATCACTTTTCAATTTCATTAAGAACACCCAAATCATCTTAGAATGGTCATCTACCAGTGTCAAGAAATATCTATTTCCATTAGATGTAGGTACTTTGTAAGGTCCCCAGATGTCTACATGTACTAGCTGAAAAATTACTGCTGCTCTAGTTGTACTAAGGGGAAAAGGTTTCCCAGTTTGTCTTGCTAATGGACATATAGTGCATGAATTGAATTTGCAATCTGTAGGCATCTTGTGCTTCAGAAATGCCAGCTGTTTCATCACTTTTGCTGGTACATGTCCTAGTCTTCTGTGCCATACATCATTGTCTGATGTAACATCTTCTGCTAAACAACCTCTAATTTGTTGCTTGAGCTTATTTGCACTTGATCCATCTGGTAACAGCAAGTAAAGGCCACCCTTCTCCTTACCAATCCCCCTCACCTTCCCAGTGCACAGGTCCTGGAATACACAGAATGATGGAAAGAAAAGTGCTGAGCAAAACAACTCTTTAGTCAATTTTGAGACTGACACTAAGTTGTACTTGAAGTCAGGTACATACAAAACATTCTGAATTAATTCACCATCTGTGATCTTACACTTTCCTTGATACATAACCGGTACTGTTTTACCATTTGGTAGATGAACATTACCTCTTTTGGTGTTAGGCAATTTAGTTATATCATTCAGCAGGTTAATGTTTAAAGTCATGTGGTTTGTTGCTCCAGTATGAATGATCCAAGGAGTATCACACGTTTGAGCCAGTTGAGAATCAGTGTTACCCGCCATGGTGGCTGCAAATTCTTCTCCCTTGTCCTGATTCAAGAGCTTTATTATCTGGTTGTATTGCTCATCAGTGAAGTAATTGTGCATTCCTTGTCTTGTCACATTGGGATCTGCAGTTGTGGTGGCTGGGAGCCCATCATCCTTGGCATGAAATCCATCACCTATGGCTGCATTGGCTTGCCTATATTCCTGCTTCTTCTTCCCCTTGAAACCATGTGGATAGCCCACCAATTTGTAACAAGTATCTTTAGTGTGACCCTTCATTCTGCAATACTCACAATATAGATTTCCATACCTTTTGAACTTCTATGAATTATCTCTTGAACTTATTAAAGCAGTGGAATCATTCACCTCATTCATAGGTGTATTGGTCATATAAACCTTCCTCTGATTCTCTTCATTAATCAACATAGCATGGTCATGACTCACATTTGGTGATGGTGACGTGAGTAGCATTTGACTTCTAATGGCATTAAAGCTATCGTTTAATCCCATCAAAAATTGAAAAAATATTTGCTGTTCTAGATGTGTTATGAACTCTCTTGTTTCAGGAATCACAGGCAGAGTGGGGATAAGTGCACTATACTCATCCCACATCAGCTTAAGTCTAGAATGATAAGCAGAGATACTAGAAGTACCTTGAGAGATTGTAGAAATTTCTCGTTGAAGGTTATATATCCTTGATCCATTGATCTTATCAAAGCGATCCTGCAAATCGGCCCAAACTTCATGAGCTCGCTGGCATATACTATCCCGTTCACCAGCTCCGGCGAGACAGTGTTCATGATCCAAGTCAATACTGTAGCATTAACGCGTCCCCAATCCTCGCCCAAATCAGCAGTGAATTGACCCTTGGTGCATGTACCATCTATGAACCCTAGTTTTCTCTTAGCTCTCAACGCAATCTTCATTGCTCTGCTCCAGACCGAGTAATTCTCACTCCCAGTCAATCGAACAGAAATTATCACATTTTCCGGTGCATCTGAAAGTTGTAGATACAACGAATGTCGCGGATTGTCAATGTTTATCTCAGCCATTATCGATCTGCTCAGAAATTAGAAATTCGAAGAAGTCGAAGAACAATCGAAGAAATTTTCTCAACAATTTCACAGAACAACTCTTAAAGCTAAATCCTCACAGCTCCGATCGATTCTCTCAGCTCTGATACCATGTTAAATCCACCATTGTTGATTGGTGGTTAACCACAACTAAGAAGAAAGAAAATGAAGACTGTGAATGCAAGCTTCTGGAATAGTTGCAATTTTTTTTGTGTATTGAGAGAGAACTTGTCTAATTACAAGTAAAGTGTTAAATCTGATATACACACATGTATATATACATGTATACAACTAACTAACTCTTCTTAATTACCACCAACAACCTTCCTAATTTATGTTATCACTAACTATTAACAACTAACCACCTATAAGCTAAATCCACTAATTTCTAGCTAATTTCCAGCTGTCATTGCAGCACTTCAACAAGTTTTATTTTGAATATGACTAGGTAGCTTGTCCAAGTGCTTCATGTCTACTTAATCATGGCTTAGAGTGCACGAGGAATGATCATTAAAGTCTGGAAATTTTGTTCTCTGAGTTTTCAATCTCAACCCCCCCTCCCCCCAATCCCAACAAACATACTTCTGCTTTTTCCACTTGGTGTCTAGTATTCGTTTCGGAGTTCTATTAATTAATATTTAAATTGAATATTCTATTTTAAAAGTAAAACATTTCATAGCAAAGACGACTTCATTTCTATAACTCTCTCTTCAGCTTTCCTTTTTCTTGCTTTTCTTCTTAGGGTGTGTTTGGTATAACGAAAAATATTTTTCGTGGAAAATATTTTTCAAGAATATATTTTCTTGGAAAACAAGTAGTAATCTTATTCATTTTTCGGTGTTTGGTACGCAAATTAAGGAAAATGACTTCTCAAGAGTATTCATAAATAATTTAGATATGATAAACATGAAGCCATAAAATTTCAAACCAACAACCTTCCGAACCCACATTTTTCATAAAACTTTCGAACCGCTAAACTTTCGAAACAGCGAAATTTCTAACCCGTAAACTTTATAATTTCTAAACCCGTAAACTTCCAAACACATAAACCTCCGAACTCATAACTTTGGAACATGTAAAATTTTGAACCTTTACAATAAATAAAAAACTAAAACTGAAAAATATATTAAAAAATATTTTTTCCGGGGGGTGGGGGGAAGAAAAACGATAAAAAAACAAATTTGAAGTTACAAAAAAAAAGTAAATTTTTTTTTAGTCTGGGGGGGGGGTACGCAGTTGGGGGTGGGTGGTGCAGAAAAACGAAAAAATAAAAATTTGAAATTGTAATAAAAAAATAAGGTAAAAAAATAATATTTTTTTAGCGGGTAGGGGGGTGGGGTGGAGGGTGGGGGAGGGGTGGGGTGGGTTGGTGAGGGTGGGGAAGGTTGAAAAGAAGTTTTGGACAATGTTTTCCCTTCTCTTGATAAGGAAAACATTTTCCTCGGTTTGGTGGAAAATGAGTTCATAAAGAAAATATTTTCCAAAACATTTAAGCCAACCAAACATGAAAAAATTGGAAAACATTTTCCGAAAAATGTAAAATGTTTTCCAATTTTTACCAAACACACCCTAAGTCTCAAATTCTTCATATGAAATATATAGGCCAACAGAAATATGTAGAAAACTAGTACAAAATATTCTAACACACCCCGAATCCGGTGTCACTAGTCATAAGCCTCTAAGTACAATCAAAACACGGTCTGAATAATACAAAATCGTCTGAAATAACAAAATACTAAGATAGGAAGGAGGAAGGCAGGGATGCGAACGCCGTGCAGCTACCTTGCGATCTCCGGATACGACTCTGAGTGTGCTGGAAGCTCTCACTCTGATGCTCGGGCACCTGGATCTGCACACAAGGTGCAGGGAGTAATGTGAGTACGCCAACTCGGTAAGTAACTAAAGTAAATAAAGTCCGAGTGTAGTGACGAGCATTTAAAATCATATAAGAAATCTCAACAGAAATATCAAGTCAAATCTGCAGTTCGATAATCAGTTATCTCGTAAAACCCCAGTTTCTATTAAAATCCTTTTAAGACATTTATTCAACATTTTTCAACAGTAGTTCAGTCTAAAAGAAGAGTGAAAGCAGCATAATGTCATAAACAAGCCCCTCGGGCAAGGTATCACTCATAGGTATAGCCCCTCAGGCAAGTCTCTCAGTCACTCGTGACTCAGCTCTCGTCAATTAGTACTCACACTCAGCACTCCAGCTCAATAGATATCTCTCAATAATAATAATAATCGATGCGGGGTGCAGTCCGATCCGTAATATATAGTCGACTATGCTCACTGGGGGTGTACAGACTCCGGAGGTGCTCCAACTGCCCAAGCGTCATATCGCTGCGGCACGCAGCCCGACCCAATACATATCGCTGCGGCGTGCAGCCCGATCCATAATTTATGTATAATATCGATGCGGCATGCAGCCCAATACATATATATATATATATATATATATATATATATATATATATATATATATATATATATATATATATATATATACCTCACCATTTGGTCCTCAACCTCTCTCAATCATTAACCTCACGGCCACTTGGGCACATTAGTGAAAATCAGGAAAACTCAGCCCAAACAGTTTTCATATATTAAGAAGTAGAGCAATGAAACCGGATTAAAGAATAAGCATGTAAAACAAGACTGGTGATATGCTTTCAAATCAAATAGAGTGAGGAAAGTAGTAAAAATACCCCTAAGGGTCTAAACAGGCCGACACAAAGGCCCCAAACATGGCATTAAGCCCAAGTTAACAAATCAATTACTAAAACACATGGATATCATATACTATATATCAAAATATGCAACTATACAGTCACCACGGGACGGAGCAAGTCACAATCCCTACGGGTGCACGCCCACACCCCCGTCACCTAGCATGTGAGTCACCTCATTTATCAAAACAGTACGAAATTCCGGGGTTTCATACCCTCAGGTCTAGATTTACAATGGTTACTTACCTCAAACCGGGTGAAATACTACTCCGCGACGCCCTTGCTTCTCGACTCGGCCTCAACTCGCGTGAAATCTATCCAAAATCAAAATTATAACATCAATATATGCTAAGGGAACGAAGCCCATGCGAAAATAATCAAATTACATTAATAAATCCCGAAATTGGTCCAACCCGACCCCCGAGCCCACCTCTCGAAATTCGATAAAATTCACATCAATATAATCCTTATCCTCCCACGAGTTCATACATACCAAATACATCAAAATCAAAGTCTCCAATTTCAAGCCCTAATCTCCCAATTTTCTTCCTTAGTTTCCATTAATACCATGATTAAATAATAGAGAAATGATCATAAATACAAGTAATGAACCTTAAGAAGCTTACCCAACTGAAACCCTTCGATTCTCTTGAAAAATCACTGCCCTAGCTCTCTTCCCGTCTTCAAAAATGGAGAACTTATAAAAATTCACAAAGGAAATTTTATATACTTTCTGACCTAGGGATTCCGCACCTGCGGTCCCTTTCCCGCTTCTGCGGTCAAACCAACCGTTTCTGCGGTTTTCACTTAAGCTCCTGGAACTACACCTGTACCTCATTTTCCGCACCTGCGCTCTTGCAGGTGCGCTCAACCTTCCGCACCTGCGACTTCTGGACTTCTTGCTCATGGATGCATCTGCAACTTCTTTAACGCTTTTGCGATCTTGCACCTGTGGTCCCCAATTCGCCGGTGCAGTTATGACAGGGGCAGCAGCTGAAGCTGCTCACTTCCATATCCAAACTTTCCGAAAATCTTCCGAATTCATCCCGAGGCCCCCGGGACCTCAACCAAAAACACGAACAAGTCACATAACACTATTCAAACGCATACCAACCTTCGGAACACTCAAAACAACATCGAATTATCAAAACACCCTCGGATTCAAGCCTAAGGTTTCAAAAACTTCCAAATTCCGCTTTCGATAAAAAAGTCTACCAAAACTTGCTCGAATGATCTGAAATTTTGCACACACGTCACAAATGGCACAACGGACCTACTCCAATTTCCGGAATTCCATTCCGATCCCTATATTAAAATCTCCACTACCAACCGGAAAATACCAAAATTCCAATTTCGCCAATTCAAGCCTAAATCTACCATGGACCTCCAAAATACATTCTGATGACGCTCCCAAGTCCCAAATCACCTCACGAAGCTATCCGAATCATAAAAACTAAATTCCGAGATCGTTTTCACACAAGTCAACTTCCGGTTGACTTTTCCAACTAAAATGCCAACTTAAGAGACTAAGTGTCTCATAACATTTCAAAACTACTCCAAACCCGAACCTACTGACATGATACGATGAAATGAAGCTGAACAACACATAAAGAAGCAGAAATGGGGGAAACAGAGCGGTAATTCATGAAACGACCGGTCGGGTTGTTACATCCTCCCCCTCTTGAACAAACGTTCGTCGTCGAACGAGTCAAGAAACATACCTAAAGCCTCAAATAGGTGAGGATATCTGCTCCGCATCTCCCGCTCGGTCTCCCAGGTAGGCTCCTCCACGGGCCGACCTCTTCACTGCACTTTCACTGAATCTATATTCTTTGATCTCAACTTTCGAACCTCACGCTCCAAAATAGCCGCTGGCTCCACATCATAGGTCAAATCACCATCTAACTGAACTGTGCTGAAGTTCAAAACATGAGACGGATCGCCAATATACTTCCGGAGCATAGAAACATGAAACACCGGATGCACACTCGACAAGCTCGGTGGTAAAGCAAGCTCATAAGCCACCTCCCCAATCCTCTGAAGCACCTCAAAAGGCCCAATGAACCGAGGACTCAATTTAGCCTTCTTCCCAAATCTCATAGCACCCTTCATGGGTGAAACCTTCAGTAGAATCTTCTCCCCAACCATGTAAGACACATCACGGACCTTCCTGTCAGCATAACTCCTTTGTCTCGACTGCGCTGTACGAAGCCGCTCCTGGATCACCTTCACCTTGTCCAAAGCATCTTGCACCAAGTCTGTACCCAAAAGCCTAGCCTCACCCGACTCAAACCAACCAACAGGAGATCTACTCCGTCTCCCATATAAAGCCTCATATGGAGCCATCTGAATACTCGACTGATAACTGTTGTTGTAAGCAAACTTCGCGAGCGGTAGAAACTGATCCCATGAACCTCCAAAATCAATGACACAAGCGCGCAACATGTCCTCCAATATCTGAATAGTGCGCTCGGACTGCCCGTCCATCTGAGGGTGAAAAGCCGTGCTCAACTCAACCTGAGTACCCAACTCTCGCTGCACGACCCTCCCAAATTGTGAAGTGACTTGAGCACCTCTATCTGAAATGATAGAAACTGGAACCCCATGCAGGCGAACAACCTCTCGGATATGAATCTCTGCTAACCGCTCTGAGGAATAGGTAGTACACATAGGAATGAAGTGCGCGGACTTGGTCAGCCGATCCACAATCACCCAAATAGCATCGAACTTCTTCAAAGCCCGTGGGAGCCCAACTACGAAGTCCATGGTGATCGGCTCCCACTTCCACTCTAGAATATCTATCTGCTGAAGGAAGCCACCCGGTCTTTGATGCTCATATTTCACCTACTGGCAGTTGAGACACCTAGCTACAAATCCCACAATATCCTTCTTCATTCTTCTCCACCAATAATGTTGCCTCAAATCCTGATACATCTTCGCGACACCCATATGAATGGAATACCGCGAGCTATGGGCCTCATCTAAGATCAACTCCCGAAGCCCATCCACGTTGGGCACACATATCCGGCCCTGCATCCTCAATACCCCATCATCACCAATAGTCACATCTCTGGCATCGTCATGCTGAACTCTGTCCTTAAGGACAAAAAAATAAGGATCATCATATTGGCGCTCTCTGATGCGATCAAATAAGGAAGACCGAGAAATCACACAAGCCAAGACCCGACTGGGCTCCGAAATATCCAACCTCATGAATCGATTGGCCAAGGCCTGAACATCAACTGCAAGGTCTCTCCCCAACAGGAATATACTCCAAACTCCCCATACTCACCGCCTTCCTACTCAAAGCATCCGCCACTACATTGGCCTTCCCCGGATGGTACAAGATAGTAATATCATAATCCTTTAGCAGCTCCAACCATCTCCGCTGCCTCAAATTGAGATCCTTCTGCTTGAACAAGTGCTGGAGGCTATGATGATCTGTAAACACCTCACAAGACACACCATACAGATAATGCCTCCAAATCTTCAACGCGTGAACAATGGCAGCCAACTCTAGATCGTGAACATGGTAGTTCTTCTCATGGGGCTTCAACTGACGAGAAACATAAGCAATAACTCTACCCTCCTGCATCAACACACACCCAATACCCACTCTCGAAGCATCACAATACACTATATATGAATTTGAAGCTGATGGCAAAACCAATACTGGAGCTGTGGTCAAGGCAGTCTTGAGCTTTTGAAAGCTCGCCTCACACTCATGCGACTACCAGAATAAAACACCCTTTTGAGTCAATTTGGTCAAGGGTGAAATAGATGAAAAACCCTTAACGAACCGACGGTAATAACCCGCCAATCCAAGAAAGCTGCGAATCTCTGTGGCTGGGGACGGTCTGGGCCAACTCTGAACCGCCTCTATCTTCTTCGGATCAACCTGAATACCCTCACTGGACACCACGTGCCCCAAGAAAGCCACTAAACATAGCCAAAACTCACACTTAGAGAACTTTGCATAAAGTTTCTCCTCCCTCAATCTCTACAACACAACTCTTAAATGCTCCACATGTTCCTCCTGACTACGCGAGTACACCAGAATATCATCAATGAAAACAATCACAAACGAGTCGAGATAAGGCCGGAACACGCTGTTCATCAAATGCATGAACGCTACTGGGGCATTGGTCAGCCCAAAAGACATCACAAGGAACTCATAATGACCATATCGGGTCCTGAAAGCTGTGTTAAGAATATCCGAGTCCCTGACCTTCAACCGGTGATACCCTGAACGGAGATCAATCTTGGAGAACACTCTCGCTCCCAGAAGCTAGTCGAATAAATCATCAATGCGAGGCAAAGGGTACTTGTTCTTGATTGTAACTTTGTTCAACTGCCTGTAATCAATGCACATTCTCATCGTGCCATCCTTCTTTTTAACAAATAGAACAGGCGCACCCCATTGCGACACACTAGGCCGAACGAACCCCTTATCAAGGAGTTCCTGAAGCTGCTCCTTCAACTCTTTCAACTCCGCCGGTTCCATACGATATGGTGGAATAGAAATGGGTTGAGTTCCCGGCACCAAATCAATTCCAAAGTCAATATCCCTGTCTGGTGGCATGCCCGACAAGTCTGCAGGAAACACAACGGGTCCCTCACTACAGGAACATAATCAATACTAGGAGTCTCTGCACTGACATCCCTCACAAAGGCTAAGTATGAAATACAACCCTTCCCAACCATCCACTGGGCCTTCAGAAATGAGATCACCCTACTGAGGACAAAATTAGTCGAACCTCGCCACTCAATCCGTGGCATACCCGGCATAGCCAATGTCACTGTCTTAGCATGACAGTCCAATATAGCACGACAAGGAGATAGCCAATCCATGCCTAATATCACATCAAAGTCCACCATACAAAGTAACAAAAGGTCCACTCGGGTCTCTAGACCCCCAATAGTGACCACACACGACCGATATACGCGGTCCACCATAATAGTATCGCCCACCAGAGTAGATACATGAACTGATGAAACAAGAGACTCACGGGGCGTATCCAAATAACGAGCAAAATATGATGACACATATGAAAAAGTGGAATCAGGATCAAATAATACAGAGGCATCTCTGTGGCAGACTGAGACAATACCTGTAATCACAGCATCTGAAGCAATAGCATCTGGTCTGGCTGGGAGTGCATAGAAACGGGCCTGACCACCACC
>NW_017670509.1:471843-474464 GCF_001879085.1 Nicotiana attenuata | reverse complement strand
CATAAACAAAATGAATTTAGCTTTACCTGGAGCCGATGGCAGAGGGACGACGATATCCATCCCCCATTTCATGAATGGCCATTGTGATAGGACTGAATAAAGTTGTTCTTCGGGCTGATGGATCATCGGTGCAAACCTTTGACATTTATCACATTTTCGAACAAACTCCTTTGTGTCTTTTTCCATGCTATCCCACTCGTATCCTCCTCTAATGATTTTGTGAATCTGTGACTCGGCGCTGGAGTGGTTCCCACAAGTTCCTTCATGGACCTCTCGTAAAACATAATACGGTGCTCCTGGTCCGTAAACATACTGCTAATGGTCCATCTAATGTCCTTCTGTATAATGTTCCATGTCCATCCAATGTGAATCGAGAAGCTTGGTTTGTAAGGCCCTCGACTCTTAGGGTCCGATGTGAGCTTTCCGTTTTTCAAGTATTCAATATATTTGTTCCTCCAATCCCAGTTCAATCTTGTATAGTTTATCTCGGCATGACCATCCTCAATCACAGATCTCGAGAGTTGAATGATAGTCCCTGAGCTGATCTCATCTTCCTCGATCGATGACCCCAGATTTGCAAGTGCATCATGACGAGCTAAATCTAAAAATCTCATGTCATACTGCATCACGGTCATATCTCCCTGACGCAACTGCTCGAACTGCCTGCTGAGCTCCTCTCTACGGGACTGTGGCACATACTTCTCCCAAAAGAGAACGGAGAACTGCTGCCAGGTGAGGGGCGCTGCATCAACTGGCCTACGCCTCTCATAAGCCTCCCACCAAGTAAAGGCAGCTCCAGAAAACTGAAAAGTAGTAAATGCTACCCCGCTGGTCTCCAAAATACCCGATGTACGAAGAATCCTTTGACACTTGTCCAAGAAACCCAGGGCATCCTCGCCCTCTGTACCACTGAAAGTCGGAGGCTGAAGTCTACCAAACCTCTCCAATCGACGCTGCTCGTCCTCAGGCATAACTGGTACAACAAAACCCTGAGCGGGTACAACCGGCTGGGCTGGTGGTGCCTCCGGTGTCTGCAATCCCTGAACAACCTACTCAGGTGTGCGGGCGGCGGGAGTCTAAGTGCCTCCCCCGGCCTGAGAAGTGGCTGCGGTAGTAGAAACTGCGACTGCCTGAGCAAGACTAGTGCACACGGTCAAGATCTGAGCCAAGGTCTCTTGAAGACCCGGAATGCCAATAGGCACAATGGGTGTCTGAGCTGGTCCCGCTGGAGCATCCCCTACTGGAATCTGATCATGAACTGGGGCGGCTGGTGGATCTGCAGGTGCTACCTCATCTGCTATACGGGCTACACCCCTGGCCCTACAACGGCCTCGACCGTGACCTCGGCTTCAAGTGGCCCCAACTGGTGGTCGTCCGTCCTGACTGGTAGCACGTGTCCTCACCATCTATGAGAGAATAAAATAACAGAAGTTTAGTACTAGAATCAACAGATTCGCATGACAGGAATTTCAAGAATGTGAAGTTTTTCCTAAAAGTTCTGCAGCCTCCCGAGGATAAGTACAAACGTCTCCGTACCGATCCACGAGACTCTACCAAACCGGCTCATGACCCGTGAGACCTATGTAACCTAGACTCTGATACCAACTTGTCACGACCCCAAATACCCCGGCCATGATGGTGCCTATAAAAGTACTAGGCAAGCCAATCCAACATTTACCACATCAAATTCTTGTTATAAAAATCATTTTCTAAAATCGATTAAGTCTCAAATTCTTCATATGAAATATATAGACTAACAGAAATATGCGGAAAACCAGTACAAAATATTCTAACACAGCCCGAATTCAGTGTCACTAGTCATGAGCCTCTAAGTACAATCAAAACACGGTCTGAATAATACAAAATCGTCTGAAATAACAAAATACTAAGATAGGAAGGAGGAAGGCAGGGCTGCAAACGTCGTGCAGCTACCTTGCGATCTCCAGATACGACTCTGAGAGTGCTGGAAGCTCTCACTCTGATGCTCGGGCACCTGGATCTGCACACAAGGTGCATGGAGTAACGTGAGTACGCCAACTCGGTAAGTAACTAAAGCAAATAAAGTCTGAGTGCAGTTCAATATTCAGTTATCTCGTAAAACTCCAGTTTCTATTAAATCCTTTTACGACATTTATTCAACATTTTTCAATAGAGGTTCAGTATAAAAGAAGAGTGAAAGCAGCATAATGTCATAAACAAGCCCCTCAGGCAAGGTATTACTCATAAGTATAGCCCCTCAGGCAAGCCTCTCAGTCACTCGTGACTCAGCTCTCATTAATTAGTACTCACACTCAGCACTCCGGCTCAATAGATATCTCACAATAATAATAATAACCGCTGCGGCGTGCAGCCCGATCCGTAATATATAGTCGACTACGCTCACTGGGGGTGTAAAGACTCCGGAGGGGATCCTACAGCCCAAGCGTCATATCGCTGGGCGTGCAGCCCGACCCAATATATATCGCTGTGGCGTGCAGCCTGATCCATATAAATATCGCTGCGGCGTGCAGCCCGATCCATAATATATATATATATATATATATATATATATATATATATATATATATATATATATATATATATATATATATATATATATATATATATAAAATCCTAAACAT
>NW_017670509.1:452795-471823 GCF_001879085.1 Nicotiana attenuata | reverse complement strand
TATATAAAATCCTAAACATTGGGTCCTCAACCTCTCTCAGTCATTAACCTCACGGTCACTCGGGCACATTAATGAAAATCAGGGAAACTCAACCCAAACAGTTTTCATATATTAAGAAGTAGAGCAATGAAATCGGATTAAATAATAAGCAGGTAAAACATGACTGAGGATATGCTTTCAAATCAAATAGAGTGAGGAAAGTAGTAAAAATACCCCTAAGGGTCTAAACAGGTCGGCACAAAGGCCCCAAACATGGCATTCAGCACAAGTTAACAAACCAATTTCTAAAACACATGGATATCGTATACTATATATCAAAATATGCAACTATGCAGTCGCCACGGATGGACCAAGTCACAATCCCTACGGGTGCACGCCCACACGCCCGTCACCTAGCATGTGCGTCACCTCATTTATCAAAATAGTACGAAATTCCGGGGTTTCATACCCTCAGGTCTAGATCTACAATGGTTACTTACCTCAAACCGGGTAAAATACTACTTCGCGACGCCCTTGCCTCTCGACTCGGCCTCAACTCGTGTTGAATCTATCCAAAATCAAAATCATAACATCAATATATGCTAAGGGAACGAAGCTCGTGTGAAAATAATCGAATTACATCAATAAATCCCGAAATTGGTCCAACCTGACCCCCGGGCCCACGTCTCGAAATTTGATAAAACACATCAATAGAATCCTTATCCTCCCACGAGTTCATACATACCAAATACATCAAAATCCGACCACAAACGACCCCTCAAATCCTTAAATCAAAGTCTCCAATTTCAAGCCCTAATCCCCCAATTTTCTTCCTTAATTACCACTAATATCATGATTAAACAATGGAAAAATGATCATAAACACAAGTAATGAAGCTTAAGAAGCTTACCCAACTGAAACCCTTCGATTCTCTTGAAAAATCACTGCCTTAGCTCTCTTCCCGTCTTCAAAAATGGAGAACTTAGCAAAAATTCGCGAAGGAAATTTTATATACTTTCTGACCCAGGGATTCCGCACCTGCTGTCCCTTTCCCGCTTTTGCGGTACCGCTTCTGCGGTCAAAACAACCGTTTCTGCGGTTTCACTTAAGTTCCTGGAACCGCACCCGCGCCTCATTTTCGCACCTGCGCTCTCGCAGGTGCGGTCAACCTTCCGCACCTGCGACTTTTGGACTTCTTGCTCATGGCCGCATCTTCGGCTTCTCTAACGCTTCTATGATCTCACACCTACGGTCCCCAATCCGCATGTGCGGTTATGACAGGGGCAGTAGCTGAAGCTGCTCACTTCCAAATCCAAACTTTCCAAAAATCTTCCGAATTCATCCCGAGGCCCCCGAGAGCTCAACCAAAAACACGAACAAGTCACATAACACTATTCAAACTCATACCAACCTTCGGAACACTCAAAACAACATCGAATCATCAAAACACCCTCGGATTCAAGCCTAAGGTTTCCAAAACTTCCGAATTCCGCTTTCGATCAAAAAGTCTATTAAAACTTGTCCGAATGACCTGAAATTTTGCACACACATCACAAATGGCACAACGGACCTACTCCAATCTCCGGAATTCCATTCCGACCCCTATATCAAAATCTCCACTACCAACCGGAAAACACCAAAATTCCAATTTTGCCAATTCAAGCCTAAATCTACCACGGACCTCCAAAATACATTCGATCACGCTCCTAAGTCCCAAATCACCTCACGAAGCTATCCGAATCATAAAAACCAAATTCCGAAATCGTTTTCACACTAGTCATTTTACGGTTGACTTTTCCAATTAAAAGGCCAACTTAAGAGACTAAGTGTCTCATAATATTTCAAAACTACTCCAAACCCGAACCTACCGACATGATACAATGAAATGAAGTTGAACAACACATAAAGAAGCGAAAATGGGAAAACGGAGCGGTAACTCGTGAAACGACCGGCTGGGTCATTATAAAAGCACACGTGTAAGATCCTCCTACTCACAAAAGAAAATTTAAAGAGAAAATTTGGACATGGTTATATTGATAAAAGAATTTTTATATCACAAAATGTTGCTATGAAAGAACCGTTTGGCCAAGCTGCTAAAATCTGCTTATTTTGAAAAGTACTTTTTTTTCATAAGTACTTTTTAAAACCAACAGTTTGTGTTTGGCCAATCTTTCTAAAAAGTGATTTTGAGTGTCAAATTACCAAAAAGAGTAGTACAAAGGTCTTATAATTATTTTAAAGAGAAAAATAATCTTAAATATTTATCATAAGATACTTTTATTCTTTATTATTTTATTTAATTAAAATATGAAACATAAAGTAAATATTCATATTAAATATTTAAATCAATTTACATATATAGTTATACCAAAACATATAATATTATCCTGTATAATTACTTATTGTTACATGATGACTTGAATAATAAAAATACATCATTCAGTATAAATTAGAAGTCTATTCCACAAATTACTATATATTGATAACCCACCATGAAATAATAAATAAAGTCACTCACATATGATAACATTTCTCAATAATTTCATCTCTACGTCTATGGCACAACGCCTCCATATTAGTAGAAGACTTGCCTTGCATTTCTAAAGGAATACCAGAAGGGCTATCTCCTTCCTCAATCTCTGCAGTAATGTCTGTATTAGTATAACAGTTGAATTCCTTATCGTTAGAAGAAGTCGGATGAAATTATGTATATCCAAGGTAGTTGTAACGAGATGATTCTTAGTGTCAAACTTGAAAGATGCCATTAAGCGTAAAATAGAAATATAATTTTAAATATATATTTAAAAAAATTGTTTTCGTAAAAAAAAAAGTTAAGTATGTTAATTCCAATTCAAAAAGAATAACTAATTATTAACAACACATAATGTATAATTTAATTTAAAAAAAATTAAATTCAAAAAATATAATAATTATTACCTAACCTAACCTAACTAACTTTGTACTAAATTGTCAAATGGCCTATTGTGAGGCTGCCACTTGGCTTAATGTGGATGCTTTTTCTTCTTCTTTTAATAAAAGTATAGATAGATTGTACGATGCTATGATAAATTTATTACCTATTTGTAGGTAATTTTTACAAATTAGATTTGATAACCGTTTTAAAGATTCGGGAACTAATAACATGTAACAGAAGAAATTATAAATAATTATTTGTAGGAAGAGAATTGATAATCCAGAGAAGGATGTAGATAATTTACTTTAGTGTGAAAAAAGAAGAAAATAAGTTGGAAAGTTACAAGACATTACACAAACAAAAAATCAAAAACAAGAAAAGTCAATAAAGAAATTAGAAAGTTACAATACGATTCATGTATATTATGGTAAAAACCAGAAACAAAAATGAAAAGAAAAAACTTAAATCAGCAAGGGATAATTTGGACAATGTAAATTTATGGTGAGGATAGTTTTGTCTTGATTAAATTAATTTTCTGCTTCTGCTTCTTGGAGGAAGCTAGAATTTTCTGCTTCTTTCCAAAAGCAGAAAAACTGCTTCTTCTGCTGGCTAAAAGTACTTCTCCATCTTGGCCAAACAACTTAAATTTTTTGAAAAGTACTTTTTTGACAGAAAAAAGTACTTTTGGCCTCCCAAAAACTTGGTCAAACAGGCTCTTGGAAGTCTGGGTTCTATTCCGAAGATATGAAAAAATCCTGGTAGCAGGAGAATCCCCTTTAATGGTCCTTACATGGCGCAAATCCGAATTAATCATGACTTCAAAAAGAGTACCGAACAACGGGTGCAAAACCGAAAAATAAGAATTCCTATGATCTTTGTTAATGAATATTTAGTTATGTATCAGCAAGGGCGGCCCAACGAATTTTGTGGCCTAAAGCCAAACTTTATGAGGTGCCTTACCCCTTTTTAAAATTTATTTATTTATTTATTTGAAGTCTATTGTTCTAGGTTATTTTAAATACAAAGTTATTAATAATTTTCTTATATTTAAATTCTCCTAATAAGTCTTTCGACAATATAGCTAATTCATTTAACCTTAGGTAAGATTTTATCAATTTTAATTTTGAAAAATTTCTTTCCGCTGAAGCAACAATAACAGGAGTTATTAACATTATTCTACAAGCAATATAAGCATTTGGAAAAGAATCAAATCTTTTTATCTGATTGAGTGTATCAATTAAACTGTTAACTTCTAATTGTACTATTTTTCTTAACGCTTTTAATTCAGAAAATAATTCTAAACCATCAATATCGAATTGATTATTTTGCTTTAAGGAACATTCAAGATTAAGACAATACCTTTTTTAAATTTCTATCATCTAGCTATCTCAGTTTTTACCGCTAAATAGAAAATCAAAATTTTTCTTATGCTTCGAATTGTTTAAATCTATTTTGAATTGAAAAAAAAAGTCTTGTCTACTATGTACAAAAGTAATCAACTCTAAAATACTCTTCGAGAGATTTTGAGATTTCATTATCAATATTCTTATCAAATTATTTCTTTCTATATATAACACGTTTCTTACGAAATTCAGGTTCGATATTCATTTCAAATGCAATTTTCTTGGCAGAAATAATAGCACTTGTAAATCCTTAATCTCTATATATGTCAAAGAAATAAATCAAACCTTTTCACTTTACTTAACCTTTTTTAAAACTTATATATAGCCTATCAGGTGTTACAAAAAATATGGCCCCTACAAACATGGGGCCTAAAGCGATTGCTTTACCTGCTTTAGGAAAGGGCCACCTTGTGTATCAGGAGTCATTAACATCACAATTATGAATCTCTAAAAGCAAACAAAGACCTAATAAGAGATGAAGATTAAATGGTTTAGTGGGTGAACTAAACTTGCTAATCTACGTAAATTATGTTTCATGATCAAAATAATTAATAACCTAAACTTGCTATTGTACGCACTAAATTTATACTTCAAAAATAGAAATAATATACCCTTACCCTACCAACCTCACCAATGTCACTTCAGTTAGGAAAGTGCGTTGAACTGAATTCCACAAATATAAAATTGGAAGAGCACCTTAAGGTTAGTAATATTTCTTTCTACTCCAAATTACTCCATATGTCCCAATTTATGGGCGGAGTTCAAATTTTGATCAAAACTTCTTAATTTTGACCGTAATTTGGATATAGAATCTTTAAATTTTTTGAAATAAAATTTATATAAGAAGTACTATAAGTTACAATAATTAACCATTTAACATATCCAAAAGACATATGAAATAATCACGGTCAAAGAAAAACTCCTTTATCTCGAATTTGAACGCTGCCATATAAACTGGGACGGAGGGAGTAATTGTCTTATAGTTATAGGAGTATCACTTTATGAACATCAAACTTCAATGTATTTTGACGCCATTTTTTGTATATATGACAATAAAATCTACTGACACTTTTAGGCCGGGTTCAAGGGAAAGAAGAAATGGGTGGTCCGCGAACAATAACGAGAGAGGACTCAGTATTCTCCCTTGCGCTCTTTTTCACGCCTATTTGTACTCACTTATCCCCAAATAGACGCATATCTTCTCTTTTTAGTGTTGAAATTAATATTGAAAACGTAAATAGCCTTTTTTCGCTCATTTTCAATATCTGCATGCGGACTTATATGCTAATGTATTGTCTTTGAAAAGCGTCATTTTATTCTTAAAATTAATTTATGAATATGTATAATTGTAAGGATTTGAAAGAAAAGGTTACGAAAATGTTCTTGAAATTACAACATATTCTCAAATTAGCAAAGATACTATTTCAAGATAGTCAAGAAGGGGTTGATTTTTCTGCTATTTTTCTTAACTGATCAACTGCTTAAGGAAACAAGTTTCCTTTTTTAAGGGGATCTTTATCTTGGATATGACTTTTTTTCCTAATAAAGAACTAAAACAGTTAGTGGCATCAAGTCATCAACAAAAGTTCTTACTTCTATTAGGCAGTCAAATTCAAAGTGGGGGCACCAACCTATAGAACTACTACTTTCACTAAAATATCCAATTGAAAGTTACAATATGATGAGAGATAAGATTTACTCACCATTAACCACAGATTTTGGGTTTGAATTATAGGATTAGAAAAATCCTAATAGAAAATGCTTTCCCTTTTAATTAGAATGAAAACGACGCAAATTTAAATTAGTCAGGAGAAATATGACTACCGAAGTCGAAGAGAGGAAAAAAAAAACTAAGTACAGTCAGACCTCTCTATAACAATATCCTTATATAAAAGTACTTTACAATAAAAATCAAGTTTTTTCGGAACCAAATTTATAATAGTATTAATTTACTATAACATCCAAAAATATTTAGAACAAACAAAGATATTACAAAGAGATTTGGTTGTACATTGGTTAGTTGGGGTTTGCACAAAAGGAAGAGACTTATGGTTCAGTTTAGCCATTGGGGTAATAATTAAACATGTGGATATGTGTGTATAATATATTGAAGTTTTAAACTTTCAAAAATGCCTCTTATTATTCTTTTCCTAACGTTCAAGCACGTGCCACAAAGACTTAAAAGTAAGTTCTATAAAGTGATAATTAGATCAATTAAACTGTATGAGATGGAGTGTTGGTCAATTAAGAACTCTTATATCTAAATTAAAGATGAAATTAGCGGAGATGGCGATGCTAAGATGGATGCGTGAGCATACCAGGAGAGACATGGTCAGGAATGAGATATTCAGGAAAAGGTAGGCATGGTCTCCGCTGTGGATAAGATGCGGGAAGTGAGGTTAAGATGATTCGAGCATATGAAGAGGAAATGTCTGGATGCCCCAATGAGTGTCTAACCTATGTATATTGATTAGAAAAATAAATAGTGAATCTAATTGACTATTCGGTGAAAGATCTCTTTTCTCTTTTTCTTTTTTCTTTTTTCGAGAGAACTTCATTTTTAGCCACTCAGTGATAACTAATGACAACTGGTAGCCGTAAAATAAGGCATACAATTCATAGCCCAAAACCAATTATAAGGGCTAGCAAGTGAAACCCAGAAAACGAGCGGAGACTCTAGCTCCTCATTGCAACCTTCTTTTACACTTAATATCAGTGGTCAAAATATTTCAAATGATCCCAATAATATTCCTTCAAACCTAGTGAAATCCCCGTCAAATCGGCCTAAAAATTCCATTAAACCCAACCGTCTTCTCCATAACCACCAAAATCCCCTTTTTTTATCTTTTACAAAAAAATTAAATTTTTAGTGATCCAATCTAGAAAAATATAAAATTGCATAAACAAAATACCCATGATATAAGAAGAGGAAGAAGGCGATGTACAGGTTTTACATGTACTATACAAATTATACACTAGTATAAAGTGTATATACACTTTTTATGCATCATCGAACAATATATATACTATTATACACTTTATATAATAAACTATATGAACAATGAATTTGTATAAAAAGTGTATATGCATCATATCAGTGTAGATACACCTTTCATATAAATGTGCATACATAATATATACATATTTTATCCAATATTTTCAACACTCACCATAGTCGCCGTAATCTTTCACGTCCAGTTTTGTATAATATGTGTATAATAAATGTATCATTAGTGTATAATGTATACACACCGATTAGACACTATATTAAACAATTATTCTACACTGATTACACGGTGTATAAATAAAAGAGCACTAACGATAATGGAGGACACCGAACTTGGCCAGAAAAAGCTTTCCTCCGGCAGCAGCTATTTTATTTTCTCTATTTCTCATCTTCTTCCAAAAGTCATCCGAAAAAATATCATGCAATACTATATCTGAAAGTGGACAAAAAGCGATGAAAGCGGCAACCACCGCCAGAATTTTGCCAGAAATTACTCAAAGAAGATAGATATTTCTGTATCTAAGTAAAAGAGGAGGAGATCGCAAATAAAAAAGAGAAAATTAAAAAAAATGTGTGTTGATGTCGCTATAGGAGAAGAAAAGAAAAAAGAAATAAAGGAGGGAGTGAAGAAGGGAAAAGATAAGAAGAAAGGGAAAGATGGAAGATTGAAGATTGGAGAGAGAGAGAGAGAGAGGAGAAGCGTACAGTTGAAAGAGAGTAGAAGTGCATTGGGAATAGTGGCTATAATTTATCAATAAATTGGGCCTAAAGGCTATTTCGGGTCCATGGGGTAAACATGGGCTAATAAAATTTTGAAGGCTATAGAGGGTAGTTTTCTCTTTTTCTTTCTGTGGTTGAGTCGCAATAGTTTTCAGATGGACTGGTTAGCCCATGGGCCTTCATCATTTGAATGAATGTGTGGGGTTGCTATAATGCACGAAATAAGTGGGCAAAGTAAAGCAGTAGCCACTTTTAATCCCGCTATTTAAAATATACTCACAATTTATAATGTATTTAAAGATTAGTCAATTCATCCAAACTTCAAGACTAAGTATCCTGAATTTGAAAATTCAGGACTAGTGTCCTGAATTTTTGAGCCGCTAATTTGAAATTCAGGATAAATTATCTTGAATTTTTGAACTACTAATTTAAATTTCAGGACATAAGATTCGAACTTCTGGACATAATTTTCGAACTTTAGGATATGATGTCCTAAAGTTTGAAATTTGAGGTTTAAACTCTAGGATGTTGTGCCCTGATGTTTGAGCGAAATTGGCTAATCTTTAAATATATTGTAAATTATGAATACATTTTAAACAACATACTCAAAAGTGACTACCCGGTGTCATTTCCACGAAGTTGACATATGAGTCTAAGAGTTACTTTTTTTATTAAGACATAAAGGTAGATAATTTCATTATGTGAAGCCAAGATTTGTTAGGAGGTTGATAGTAGGCTATAGTTATGTAGCTTAGTTACCAATTACGCTCTAACTTAGCTGCACTTTATTGATATTTGAATGCTAAATGGTAACAAATTGCTCTAATTAAGAACTTTATGCCTTGCAGGAGCAATTTCGGACTAAGAGGATATTAAAGAGTGTTTTGGAGTTAATATCGAGCAATGAAGGCCAATCGGAGGTTAGCGCGCGCAAAAGAAGAAAGAAAAAACGAAGGTGGAAACTCCTCCAGGTGCATGGTCGATCTGCAGCAGCGCACTGTCTGCGCAAGTCATGCAGAACATTGGGTAAAATGTGCGGTCAATCCGCGGTTAATCCGCCGCCGCGCACGTGCTTCCGAGGAAAAATAATCCAAGGCCGATTTTGTAATTAAAAAGGCGACTAACCTTAACCTATATGAAGCCGGACTCGCCCAAAAAGAGGAGACTTGGTTTCAGAAGAACTTTCGACATAACTTAGATCTAAAGAGGCTAAGGAGACTGGGTGATTCGACCTAAGGAGGCAAGAACACACTAGGAGCAAGGCAGAGAATTCTTCTACGAGTTTTTCACTTCCGTCTTCCTATTTTCATTATTGGTTATGAATTCTAGTATTGTAGTTATGCATGCTATTATGAATAGCTAATTTTTTCTAGGGTTTTGATGGAACCTATTGGAGGATGATTTTCCTATTACGTTAATATATATTTGCTGTAGCTTTTTCTCTAATTGTTCAACTACGTTTATATTGCGGTTGGTTGAAGAGCTCTCAATCGACTGTGCCTATTTAGTGTGTATTACTCGGGAGAGATTGCATATTTAGGTAGTTGTTAAACAACATTACTCCTAACGTATATGAGGGATCAATACGGAGGATTTAAAGGTGGGATTAGGGATAACGAAACCTTGGTGCGATCCGAGTGAGCCGTACTTAATCAGCTAGCGTAATTCGGGAGAATATGTCTAGTAAATTATGGTAATTACTCGGGAGAGAGTTACGACAGTCAGAGTGCTCATGATCGGTAGAGGAAACTTAGGCAAATTTATAGAAAACGTAGCGTAAAAGATTTCGACAATAGGAAAAATCATAACTCTAGACCTCCTTAATCTTGTCTCCAATCCTTATCCTTGTTAATTGATAGTTTTACCACTTTTTAGTATTTGTTAGTTAATTAGATAAAATAAATATTATAATCTTTATAATTAGGAAATTATTTGGACTTGTGTTTCTTAGCGATATTGAACAACTGTAGGTAAGCCTTAGTTCTCTGTGGGATTCGACTCCGGACTTGTAAACCAGATTATATTTGCAACGATTGCTTAGTCCTTTTTATATGGCATAGTTGGGCGTGATCAATTTTTGGTACCATTGCCGGGGAACTAACGGTTTAGCTGTAGGTGTATATATTGCTAGGTTGCGAGTTTGAACTTTTATTTTTGCTTTCTTGTATTTGATTTTTTTTATTTTTGTTTTACTTGTTAATTTGAGAAATATGGCATCTTGGGATTATGAGAGTTTCGATGTTGGTAATTCTACTTTTGATCCTCCTTATGCATATTGTGGAGGAAACCACCCATTGTAAAATTGTCAAAATATTCCCAAGAGTGAGTTACGTGCACCAACTCGTTCTTATTTGTGGAATGTGTGTGATATATGTGGTGGTCAAGATGGTCACTTTCATAGTTGTGCTTATATTTCTTATCTTCCCCCAACCCCTTATTATGATGGTTCTACTTTTTCTTGTGAGGATAACAAGAACACAGAACCTAGGGAAGCTGACCTGAAGAAGATCAAAGATATGTTAAAGCTGAACGAGGATATGTTAAAGTGCCTTGTGGAACAAAATAGTAAATACAACTGCAGATAGAAAGGCAAGAGGAAATTATTCACAACTTGAAAGTTCAAGTGAGTTAACTGGTTGAAGATTTTAACGTTCAACAAGCCAATATTGTGAATAGTATCCAATAAGAGCGTGAATTAGATGCAGAAATTGAGGTACCAATAGAGGGGTCCATAGTATAACACCAACAATCAATCAAATTAGAATTTGAAGATGCCGATGTTGTAGAAGAGATACTAGAGTCAACCAAGGACATTGAGGATACATATTTAGTTGACTCTAGTGTCATTAGTGTTGGGGATGTAGACAGTCCCAATATTCATGTAGTTGAGCGCATTGGTCCATACACTAAGTATTTTTCCACATTATGTCTAGATGATGATATACAAATAGAGTCATCTGAGCCACTTGAAGAGTCGAGTAATAAGGAACAATGTACTTACATTGTGGAATTCTTCTTGCCAGAAACTCGGGAATACACATCTCATCTAAAGGCCAAGAAGTGCAGAATACTACATTATGTTTTATTGGGCCAGTCAGATTCGTTCCACCACCTCAGGAGCATGACTATAGAGCAGAATCAAAACTTGGGGTCCAATTTATAAGTTCGAAGTGGAGGCAGAAAGTGATTCGCGTCGTGCCGCGACGTTAAATCAAGCGCTTGTTGGGAGGCAACCCAGCTTTACTGCTTTTTTTAATTATTATTTTTAATTGTATTATTTTTGTAGTGTCGATTCTTTATTTTCTAGGAGCATGAAAAGCAAAGCTATTGGAAGGATGCAACAGCAAACCAGATGGTTGGAGCTAAGTGTGAGGTACCTGCACGAAGGACCAAGCCCGGGAGAAGTCTGAGTACCCCATGAGCTGCTAGTGCTTCGGCCTTTCGCCTACCAGGGAGTTTCTTTTACCCTCTTATTCGTTATGATGTGCATTGGGGACAATGCACAATTTTAAGTGTGGGGTGACGAGATTGTCTAGGTGACCTTCTATGCTACTTTAGTTGTGTTAGTTTAATTGAATAATATATATATTTTTTAAAAAGATTGGACTTTTCTCGATGATGGATTTATTAGACAATTTTCTTGAGGGATTTAAGTCTAAACATAAAAGGACAAAAATATTTTCTTTGTATGTAGTGTAGTAATCCCCCCTTGGTTTTTCTTTGTACCGCGGTTCTTTTCCAAGTGTTTGTTTGAACCGGGTGTAGTTAGTTTTATTTTTTTAGGAGTAGGAGCCAGTGTGAGATGAATTGAATTGAAGAAATGTCTCTTAACTTTGTTATGACTTGAGAATAGTGAGTACTTTGGTTGTGACGCTTATGCTCAGTTTTGACTCTTGTATAAGTACCTTAAATTGTATAAGCTTAACTTTGCTTAACTGCTTTGACTAGAGTGTCTTGATGAAACCAATCCTGAGTGAGTTATGTTCCATGTGTGTGAGATTTGTGTATTATTCTGTGCATTGCATTTGATGTCTAGAACTTGCCCCGTGTGTTTGCAAAGCAAAATAGTAGTTTTGTTCAGTCTTGGAAGTGATATTGGCGTTTCTTTGTTGAGCCATATATATATTTTACCCGCCTAATTGTTATGTATCGTAGTTAACCCCTTTGAGCCTGTAATTATATTTCTTTGACAACCACATTACAAGCCTTACTAATTTGTTTGAATTAACCATCTATTTGAACATCCTAACCTCTCATGAGCACGTGAATTGTTATGAACTGCGTAAAAGTTAAAGTGTGGGGTGGTTGGTTTGACTTTTGAGTGGAACTAATGAAATAAGGAGAAAGGTGCACTATTTTGAAAAAGTAAGAGCCACTTGAATTGAAAAAGAAAGAAAAGGAAAAAATAGTTGTATTGCTGTGAAAAAAAATATTCCTTGATAAGTGGTGACTCTTGATGTAATTGTGCTTAAAGAAGTATGGGGTAATATACATTGATGTGAAGGTGGAGTTTGATTTGACATAAGTATGAGGTTTGAATGTTAAAGTATATGTATTAAAGTGCTTAAGGAGGTGTAGTCACTCTTATATCTAAAAGTATCCTACCAGTCCCGCAGCCTACATTACAACCAAATAAAGTCCTACTTGATCCTAGACTGAATGAGCTCGATTAGTAGAGTAGTACAGTCCGGGCAAGCCCTATGGTGCATCTTTTGTGGCATATGAATGTTATTTATGAGAGTGAGTGAATTCTTTCTATCTTGAGTTCCTAAATGTTCTTAAATTTTATTGTGTGGAACTACTCCTTTTTGTTGTGTGAGGGCACATGATTCATGAAGGAAAGGTAATGTCAGTGACCTCTATGTTAGAGCAAGTGGGTGAGTTGTGAATAATGCGTGGTACTTGTGAGTCAAATCTTGAGGTGAAGATGTTACACTTTTGTGCTTAGTCTATTTTAAGTATTCTTGGTGTGATGAGTTAGGAGAATTGTTTAAAAAGGTTGTGTCTATATAAAGTGTAGTTTGATTACTCGAGGACGAGCAATAGTTTCAGTGTGGGGTGTTTATAGTATGCTATAATTATGTAGTTTAGCTACCAATTACGCTTTAACTTAGCTGCACTTTATTGATATTTGACTGTTAAATGATAACAAATTGCTCTAATTAAGAACTTTATGCCTTGCAGGAGCAATTCCGGGCTATGAGGACATTACAGAGTGTTTTGGAGTTAATATCGAGCAATGAAGGCCAATCGGAGGTTAGCGCGTGCAAAAGAAGAAAGAAAAAATGAAGGCAGAAACTCCTCCAGGTGCGCGGTCGATCCGCGGCCGCGCACTGGACGCACAAGTCAGGCAGAACACTGGGTAAAATGTGCGGTCAATCCGCCGCCGCGCACGTGCTTCCGAGGAAAAATAGTCCAAGGCCAATTTTTTAATTAAAAAGGCGACTAACCTTAACATATATGAAGCCGGACTCGTCCAAAAAGAGGAGACTTGTTTTTAGAAGAACTTTTGACATAACTTAGACCTAAAGAGGCTAAGGAGACCGGGGGATTCGACCTAAGGAAGCAAGAACACACTAGGAGCAAGGCGGAGAATTCTTCTACGAGTTTTTCACTTCCTTCTTCCTATTTCATTATTGGTTATGAATTCTAGTATTGCAGTTATGCATGCTATTATGAATAGCTAATTTGTTATCTAGGGTTTTGATGGAACCTATTGGAGGATGATTTTCCTATTATGTTAATATAGATTTGTTGTAGATTTTTTTCTAATTGTTCAACTACGTTTATATTGTGATTGGTTGAAGAGCTCTCAATCGACTGTGCCTATTTAGTGTGTATTACTCGGGAGAGAGTGCATATTTCGGTAGTTGTTGAACAACATCACACCTAACGTACATGAGGGATCAATACAGAGGGTTTAAAGGTGGGATTAGGGATAACGAAATATTAGTGCGATCCGAGTGAGCCGTGCTTAATGTCAGCTAGCGTAATTCGGGAGAATATGTCTAGTAAATTGTGGTAATTACTCGGGAGAGAGTTACGACAGTCAGAGTGCTCATGATCGGTAGAGAAAACTTAGAACGTAGCGGAAAGGATTCCGACAATAGGGGAAATCATAACTTGTCTCCAATCATATTTAATCTTGTCTCCAATCCTTATCCTTGTTAATTGATAGTTTTACTGTTTTCTAGTATTTGTTAGTTAATTAGATAAAATAAACATTATATTTGCAACGACCGCTTAGTCCTTTTTATAAGGCATAGTTGGGCGTGATAAGAGGTCTGAATAAGTTATGTAGATACAAAAAAAAGAACTTTTTTTTCTTTCTAAAAACGATTTAAGTTCTATACACCTAGATGTTGTCTTGTTTGCGCACTAGTTATGTAAGATAAACGTCCAAATATTAGAATTTGAAGATTATCATTGAATGTTAACCCTATTTTCCCCTTAAATATTAAAGATGTCCTATATCCCGATTAATTTCATAAGATATATATATATATATATATATACTTAAATAACAAAATTAGTGTACCTTTCGGATGAAACATATGATGGAATTATAATTACTTAGGTTGTAACCAATTATTATACTAGTAGTTTTGTCGCGAAAATACATAGTAGGACACAACTGGTCCGACTAATACAAACACACGAAAGAGTAAAGCGCTTCCTATCAAGAAGTTCTCAGACTAGAACCCGAATCAATCACACCTAATTACTTTCTCTTCTTTGAAACCTTTTGTGACTGTGTAGATAATCCAACAAATTAACCAAGACATAATATACATCTGGATCTACTGGTCCGACTAATCCAAACACATCAAAGAGTAAAGGGCTCCCTACCAAGAAATTTTCCTTCTCAGACTCGAACCTGAACCAATCGCGCCTAATTGCTTTTTCTTCTTTGAAACCTTTTGTGACTATGTAGATAATCCAACAAATTATCCACAAAACGTTGTTGTACATCCTTGCTACAAGACTCTTTCATTTCTTTAACATTTTGGCCATAAATTTTTCCTTTTTCCTCAACCATTACCAACCTCAGAGATTCAGCCACACATTCTTTAGTAAATGATCCATCCAATTCATTTCTAAAAATTGGATATCCCGATTTCTTCTCAACCAAGTGGCTGCGAATCATCCCTTGATCGGCTAAAAAAGGCAATAATATCAACGGTTTTTCAACTTGTACTGCTTCTACTACTGAACTCCATCCAGAATGCGTCAAGAATCCACCTATTGATTCGTAATTAAGTATTTTTAATTGAGGTGCCCAACTTGTACATATAAATCCACGTCCTTTTGTTCTTTCTTCGAATTGTTCAGGTAACTCGATCACTTCTGAATCTGCACATCCGCGCTGTTTTCTAAACACCCAAAAGAAAGGCAAGTTTGAAAGTTCTAAACCTAATGCGATGATTGTTAGTTCATCTTGGCTTGGCTTTGTCTCGCTTCCGAATGCAATATAAACTACTGAACCTGTTATAATAATAGAGTAACAAAAATAAGAACAAACAGATAATAGCTGTATACTTCGTTTGGTATGAGGGATAAGGAATAATTAATCACGGGACAAAATTTAAGAAGCAATTATTCCATGTTTGGTTGGGAAAAATTGCGGTATATCCCAGGATTAGTTATCCTGGGATTGTAGTATTTTTTTATCCCCATGGAAAAATGGAATAATTAATCCTGGGACAACTTCTTTCCAACCAAATGACCCCTAAGAAAATACTCCCTCCATTCACTTTTACTTGGCACGTTTTGACTTTTCACGCCCCTTAAGAAATAATAAATGAAGTGCATAATTTACCACGATACCCATATTGATTGATGCACATTTTATTGAATTTGGAAAAATAACTTAAAATGAGCAATAAATACTGTCGGTATAACGGAATTTTTTTTTTTATCTTCTCTTGATATGCGTAAAGTGACAAGTAAAAATGAAAATCTATTGTCAGTATACTTGCCAAGTAAAAGTGAACGGAGGGAGTATACACTAGTACACAAGTCGTATACATACTGCAAATTATAGCCATTGATTAGAGAAGACCTGAATTTATAAAACTGAAAGCATTGTATTTAGAATAGCCTTCTTATTTCATAAACAAACATGTCCAAATTAATGTTAAAACTTAAATTTATTTTTTCAATTCAAAGTCAAGTTCTAAATAAAATAGAAATATCAAGTCTTTTAATGGATAAAGCCGTTCATCAGTTTTGCCTCTCGATGCTAGATAATTTCACTTCCCACTATCCCAATTTATGTGATGTATTTTTTTTTTTGAAACCCAAATAGCAGCCCACCAACATGTTAAACTAAAATAATCGGTGAAGGTATAATATATACATAATTTATGTATTATGTATGTATAATTATATATAATAAATATACAATCTATGAATATGGCTAGAAAAAGTAAATAATGAATATGGCCGGCTATTTGTGTAAAGATCTCCTTTTTCTGTCCAAAAAAAGAATAATAAATTTTTGTCTTTAGAAACAATATAACTTTAAACTTTTTATTTTATTATAATCACACAAATATCTATAATTTATTTTGAACCACAACATTTAAAAAGTTATCTTTCTTAAATTTCATGTTCAATCAAAGTACATATATAAAAGAAGGGATCTTTACACAAATAGCAGTGTTTATTATTCCTAGCCGACATATATATATATATATATATATATATATATATATATATATATATATATATATATATATATATATATATATATATATATATTGTCGGTCAACTATTTAAGTTAATTCTTCTACATAAAATGAGATGGAAGGGATACAATTTATCTAAGGGTACCTTTTTGTTGCATATCTAGCCATGCTTTCATCTCTAGCCATGTTTCATTGTTATCATCTTCTCCATCATCATAGCTAGTTGTGGGAAGCAAACCAATTGGAATAATTTGTTTCTCGTAAAGGTTTTCTATGACTTGTAACCACTCGCCTTCGAACTCGTAACAACTCCTTATTGCCACTGCATCAACACCTTTCACGGTCACTGCGAGGCGATAAACGTCCGCAACATTACCTGTCGGAACAAAATTTTAAAATAAAATTATCTTCTTTCAGAATCTACCATGTCAAATTATCAACAAAAAAAAAAAAAAAATTCTTTTCAAATGTCGGTATACTGGAAATTTGGGACCATAAGTCTAAATAACACATAGTTACATTTTTTTCTATTTTAGTCCATCATTAAAATAAAAATTACGCCAAATTAAACTATCTACGCATAAAAACACCTACATATTGTATAACCTTGGTATAACCTCAGTATACAACTTTAAATCTGAGTTAAACCTATAACAATAATATACAAACAAGAAATAAGCTCAATGCATCATATTTGTCGCAACACAACCCAATACAAGTTCAATACCGTTGTAGCATGCAATCCGGTCCAATCTTAAAACCGTTACCATGTGCAACCCGTTCCAAACCTCAATACCAATCCACATGGAAACACCCAACAAACAACAACATGGCAAGGAACATAACATAATACCGTGGAGAAAATAAGTAAGCATAATATACTAAGGAAAGTATATTATGCTCTTATATCTCATCAAGGCCCCAAGCATGGCCAATAACATGTACAAGGAGTCTCACAATCAGCTTAGCATACAAGAATAACACAAGAAATAAACAAAGACATGAACAAAACTACTTCTACGCATATACTTTAACACATGATAAACGCATATACACTCGTCGCCATAAGTTTAAATAACACACTATTACATCTTTTTCTAATTTAGTCCATCATTAAGCTAAAATTTATGCCGAACTATCTACACATAAAAACACATATATACTTTATGAGGCGTCTTAGATCCATTTAACGTTAAACCTTGGTATAACCTCAGTATACCACTTTAAATTTGAGTCAAACCTTTTACTAAAACATACAAATATTGCTAATAATGCATATAAGTACATATGCAAGTCTATAAATTCTACTGACTAGAGTTATAATACAGTGGTAAGTACTCATTCATTCTTAATCAGAAATCTTGGGTTCGAATGTTAAGTATACAACAACAACAACCCAGTAAAATACCACTAGTGGGGTCTGGGAAGGGTAATGTGTACGCAGACCTTACCCCTACCCCGAAGGAGTAAAGAGTCTGTTTCCGAAAGACCCTCGGCTCAAGATCGAATGTTAAGTATGAATTCACCTTTGTTAACGACGGTTTAACCTCAATGTGAGACTTTCCGGCACGACCCAAAATGAAGTCGGATCCTAATGCTGGTACCAAAACATCGGATGTAAACAAAACAAAAAAAAAGATCTATAAATTCTAAAACATTACCTCCATCTATGACCAAGTCATTGAACATACGTTGAATCTGATAAAAACTTGGCCTTACATTGGTTTCAAAAGTTACCCATTTAGGTTTCACTGTAAAATCTTCAGGCTTAACACGATCATCATCTCCATTTATAATACTAGAAAGAGATCCTCCCAAACTTAAACAAGTTGCAGGGAAAATGCTAAAATAAATAGTGGGAATTTGTAATTTTTCAGTAATTGGAACTAACAATAAGAAGCAAAATCTTGAATTACAAAATCAGGGGAAAGAGTTTCTATTAAGTTAGGCATGGATTCTTGGAGTTTGTCAAAGGCAATTTTTAGGTACCTAACTTTATTATAAGGTAAATCACTTGTAGCTTCTGCATTTTCAGGGAGATTTTCAACATGGGGTAATGAAAGAGTAATAAATTCTATTTTGGTTTTTAAATTTGGAGGCAATTTAGGGAGTCTTTGGATGTTTTTTGGAGTGGAAAAGAAGGAAATTTTGTGACCTTTTTCAGCTAAGAGTTTAGCTAGTTCTAGGTATGGTATCATGTGACCAAAAGCTAACCAAGGAAACATGAAAACATGGAAGTTTTTGACATCCAACATTGTTTTAGAGTTTAAGATTCAAAGTACTGTAAATGCCTAATTTTTACCTTGTTTATATAT
>NW_017670509.1:0-152717 GCF_001879085.1 Nicotiana attenuata | reverse complement strand
TGGGTCCCCGACAACCCAAAGAGGTCCAAAAAGCCTCAGGCATCCACTTCCACCGCACCTGGCCAGTCTGAGGAGCCAGCGGTTATTGAGCAGTCCACTGAGCCTTCCACCATCCCTGCTACCAGTGAGACATTGCCTCAGGGCCCTTCTACTATTGCTGGTCCATCTACTGCAGCAGACCCGGATGTCCCTTCATCGAAGACTCATTGGTTCACTGCCCACCAGCTTGCTCAGTCTCTAGCCAATTTGAACAACTGGATGTCAGCTACGACATCCAAGTTGTCAAACTTGGCCACTGTAGTTCAGGCACAGTCAGCCCCTTCCACAGTTGAGATCCCTCCTTCTATTGAGGAGACACTGAAGAAGATCCTGGCCAACCAGGAGAAGATGATGGAGACACAGGATGCCTTGGCTAAGGCAGTTGGGGCACACAGCACAGCATTGGGTAAACTAGCGAGGGAGCACAGGAAATTGAGGAAGCAGAAGGCTTCCAAGGAGTCAGTGATGGAGTTGAGGGAGGATGTGGATAAGCTTTTGGCAGATCAGATGCCACTTGACTTACTCTTCGGGGAGCCAACTGTAGATCCAACAGCAGTTCAGCCACAGCAGGAGGAGACTCCCAGGCCGAGGAAGAAGAGGAAACTCCCTAGCACTAAGGAAGTTGTGATAGAGGTGGCCCAGGTTCATGAGGGTACATCCAGTGTTCCACCGGTGGTTCAGCCTGTCCTTGATCCAGCTCATGTCCCAGCAGCACAGCAGCAGCAGGTCAGAGACCAGTCTGAGGTCCCGGCTACTACAGAGGATCCAGGGACGACAGGAGACCCCACGCATGTGGACTAGGCTTGAGGGGCCTTTCTATATCCTTTTACTCTATTTTTGAGCTTATTTTGGTAGTTGGCATTAGGGACAATGCCAGCTTTTATTCGTGGGGGTGCGCCCTACCATTTTGATTCTAATACACTGGATGACTGTATATGTTTATTTCATTTCTAGTCTATGTTTTGGATTGTCTTGGATTTTTAAATAGTTGGCATGTATATAACTTTTAACTTTGGCTACTTTTAGACTCTTATGTATATATTCATCTCGTTGTATATTCTACTCCCCATTGTACATATTCATTTGGTTTTTTTTTTTCTATTTTCGTTCAAATTTTTCATTTTCAGCCTAGTAGTGAGGCTCGTAGCCTTTTGTTTCGGTTTTAGTGTTTTCAATAAGCCCTTGGTTTTCTTAATGCCACGGTTCTTTCCAAGGGTAGAGTGTTGTGCGAACCGGGTGGCTCTTCCCAATGATAGATGGCGTGACAACCTTCTTAAGGGTTTGAGTCCGTTTTTGATTTTTCTTCTTTTGATTTTCAATATTTCGTAGTTAAGAGGACCTCAGGCAAGCTTCACTTGGGCCTAACACATTTGCCTTTGATCCCATGGTCAAAGACATAATGTTGTGTTTAGGATGGTGAAAATTGTGGCCTTGAGACTCTTGTGTTGACCAAACAATCGTCATATGGTCGTGTGGGGCCATTGTGCGCTTGAATTGGAACTAAGGTTGTTGTGGGCTCTCAACTCGATGTCTTTAGCAATCCCTGAGTGTGTGTGGTGAGAATTTGAATTGTGAGTCTAAGCTCCAAGCCGATGGTCTAGAACTTGCCCTGAATGTTTGTTGAGGCGAAATCATAGGTGAAACTTGACTTGAGAAGTGAGTATAGGCCCTCCTTGGTCCGAACTTCCAAATTTGAACAATTTCCATGACCTACCAATGAAATGATCCCTAGTTCAACCCTTTTGAGCCTTAAACTTTCTTCTTTCGTGAATCAAAGCTACAAGCCTATACCCGTTCTCAATGAGACCCTCTCTTGGCACCCAAATCTTCCCTTGAGTAATGGCAAATATCTAAGTTTGGAGGGAGAGACAAGAAAGGCATCAATGTGGTAAAGAGGCACAAAAGCAAAAGAAAAGGGAGGCAATGAAAAAGAGAAAAAAACAAAAAGAAATACAAAAGTGAATAAGAACCGAAAAAGGGGATTCAAAGAAAACAAAGTGAAAAAAAAGGTTGTGCAAAAGTAGAAAAAGGAGAATGGTTTGAATTGCAAAAGAAAGAGTGACAATGTGTCTCTCTAACCCCTTGAAAGAAGTGAAATACTCAAATGAGTCAAAAAGTATGCCAAAATGAATCAAAAGAAGTGCTAAAGGGAAGATTGAACCTAACTGAACAAAAACATATCCTACCTTTACCCAAAAGCCTTCACAATGACTCCTCAAAAGCCCTATATGATCTCGAGTTGAGGGAAGCTTACATTAGTGGATACTTACATAAGGGGCAAGCATATGGTACCTAAAGCTGGACTTATGACCTTCTTTGTGAGAGAAATGAGTGAAAAAACCATCAACCTCGGCTTGTGTGTCATTACTCTAAAAGGTGAGGTTCGCTTAGGGAGAGTTGAGGATGTGTGAGTTTGGGTTCCACAATGACCAAGGTATTTGAGAAAAGCGCCTTGATGAAATGAGTCAACCCTTGATGCTCTTGTGTCACATTTGATCCATAGTTCTTAAAAGTTTAAAAATGTGTTAATGATGCATTCGTATTGAGGGTTGTTAGTCCCAATTGATGCGTGATGGGGCTTCCTTAGGATAAGCTGGAATTACTTGGATGTTTCCTTTTGAGGGGTGGGTCTTATCTTATTTGCTTGAGGACAAGCAAAGGTTTAAGTTTGGGAGAGTTGATAACTGTGATTTTAACACGTTTTATGCCCATACTTGCATATGCTTTATGTATGAATTGTCATAAAATAGACCCCGAATGCTTACAAAGTGCGCTTGATTGCAGGTTTGAGCGACAAGATGACAAAAGTCAAAAATCGGCTCGAAACGGAGTGAAACCTGCTCAAGTGTCAAAAATCATTGAAGTGGGGACAAGAGGACCTAGCGCGGACCGCACTGATTTGCTGCGCGGCCGCGCTAGGAGATTCGGAGAGTATACATTTCAAGGGTTTCCATGCGCGGTCCGCGCTCCTTTCTGCGCGGTCAGCGCTTGTGTCCACGCGGCCGCGCTACCTTCTTGCGCGGTCCGCGTCCCCAGCTTCAGAAGTGAGTGATCGAAGTCCAAGACCCCTACGCGGTCGCGCTGCATTTCTGCGCGGTCCGCGCCAGCCCCGCAGGGGTATTTTTGTCCAGTTTTTCTAGTCTAGTATAAATAGAATATTTTATTATTTCTAGGTTAAGTTTTAGATATCAGATAGCAGCAGCACTCGTGAGACTCAAATTTTAGCCTATTTTGGGCATTTTCATCTTGGTTTATCGTGGATTCTTGTAGATTAACATCCTAGTTAATTAATATGTTGATTTTATCTACTACTTCTTCAATTTCTGTTGCTATTATGTCTAGCTAAACCCATTATCTAGGGTTGTGGCTCAACCCTAGTGTGGGTAATTAATAGGTGTGATTTTTTAATGCTTGAATGATGTTGGGTGTTTGCTATTTGGGTTAATTTTATGATTTAACTAGGATTTGGTGGTCGCAAACACTAAGTCTAGCTTAGTGGGTCTTGACTCTTCTTGAGAAAGAGTGTCTATGACTCCAAAATTAACCCAACAAGGAATTGGGATGGACCCATGAGAATGGTAGTCCCAATTAACGGGTTAAACCTCGAGAGAGTTATTACCCAACTTGAACCCTAAGTTGCTTGGGCTTGTTGGCCTACCCAATTGGTCTCGAGAGAGTCAATTGGGCAAAATCACTCTTTCTACCGAGAGGTGTGATAGTGAGTGCAATCGTGCAAGAGTTATAGCATAAGCCCCATAATCATCATTCTTGTGTTAGGAATCTCTACCCGTTAGTTGACCACCTAGGTAAATGCCACGACCCTAGTGTCTTTCTCTATCTTGCATACAACCTAGAACTAATATCTTAGCATAATTTAGTTATAATTAGTAGTTGTTAAATTGTAGTTGATAATCATAAAAACCCAAGAATGATAGAAGATCAATTAGAAGCAAACACGCATTTCTAGACTAAGCAAATATCCAACTCCCTTTCTAGCTCTCTGTGGAAATTGACCCCGATACTACTATTGGGTAAAAGTATTAGCGCCCACTCTTCTTAAGGTCGAGTCCGCTGCGCGATTCACCTGCCCGTCGTGAATCCAAATTAGACGGTCAATAAGCTTCCAATACAGGATGGTTAAACTTGAGTAAACAAAACAATGGTGAATAGTGCCAAATATTAGCGGCTTCTTTACAGGTCTGGAAATGCTTTATTAGGCCTATATGTTATAAACACAAATGCAGGGGCGGATCTACCATATGACATATGGATTCACGTGTATCCAATACCTTTTGTGTGTTGGTCTAAATTTGGACGACCTGATAACTGCAAATAAACAGGGTCGAGGGAAGAGTCGACCACTGCACACCGGCGAGGAGTCGTCTCAAGGAGGATTATTGCCGAGGTCCTTATATTGTACTTTTTAGGGTTTCTTAGGAACATCCCTTATAAATAGGAAGAGATAGAGAACAAAAGGGGGATCTTCACTTCTTGATAAGAGCACTTTGTAAAGAGTTGACTAAAGATAATATACAAATATTGTCTTGTTCACTGACTACTTTGCTCAACATACGTTATTCATTCTTTGTTCACACGATCGAAAGATTTCTTATCCATCTTCATTTATCTTTTTCCCACGTTGATGTCAGGAAGAAGAATCACTCAAATCGTCTAACATTTGGGTGATAAATTTCTCTTTATTACATTTATTGCCATTGTCTATATTTATTGCATGTTCTTATTACAACGTTCATTGATAATCATTGAACACGTATCTGATCTTTATTACTCTTAAACGTGATCTCATTCCACGGATCTATCCAGGTTTTTTGTCTAGATCTTATTATATTTAACTAGGTTTCATCCTCTATCTCATCATTAATTAGTTTAAAAAAGAGTTTAACACTTTTTGATCAAATATTTTGTCCAAACAAAGTATATGTATAAAAGTTTTCAGTAGATATCTATAAATATATATTTGAGTGTGAATCCAGTTAATTTTGTAAATTTACTTAAAGTTATCATTGGAACCCATAAACTTCAAATGCTGAATCCGTATCTATGCACAAAGTCATTCTATTGAAAGTGTAGTCGATTGTAATTGATTTTTAATCTCTTTATCTAACTTAATTAGTACGATCTTGCTAGTACACACATGCAAATGATGATAAGTTGGTTGTTTGTTTTCAAGCAAACCATTTTTGAATAAGTTACTATAATAAAACATCCAATTTAAATTAGTGATTGAGTTGCGTGTTTTCATAAAAAAAAACATGAAGATATCTATAGAATTACACTCAACAATTTTAAAAACCACAAAGTAATGTTAATGAAAACTTATAAAATAATAAATATATGGACATTAATCCCTAGCGTAATCAAATTATAAAACTAAAGTTTCATGATAGAGTAAGATAAGTATAATTTGTTGAACAGAAATATTAGAGCCGTAACTAAATGACAAAATAATGAAAGTGAATGATTGAAGTGGATCGAAATAGAAAAATCACGTGAGAGAGAGACTTATATAAAGCTAATTAAAAGTAACATTACTCAATCATAAGAGTTGCGGTGAAGTAGTAACTACTCATTTATCTGTAACCAAAACTTTTATATTCGCGCCTTGAATATGGAATGACTTCTATTAGAAAATGTTTTGCTCCTAATGTGAGACTTTTTAATACAAATTCGAATTTAATAGGGTTCTAATACAAATAGCGAACATCAAATAAGAATTACAACAACAACGCAACAATCCAGTAAAATCTCACAAGTGAGGTTTGGGGAGGTCAGTGTGTACGCAGACGTTGCCCCTATCCCGATGGGGTAGAGAGGCTATTTCTGATAGACCCTTGGCTCGAACAAGAAAAAAAAAAGGCAGCTTGGTGCACTAAGCTCTCGCTATGCACGGGGTCTGGGGAAGGACCAGACCACTAAGGTCTATTGTACGCAACCTTACCCTGCATTTTTGCAAGAGGCTATTTTCACGGCTCGAATGACATCAACTTTATCAGTAAGAGGCTATTTTCACGGCTCGAATGACATCAACTTTATCAGTTACGCCATAGCCGGAATAAGAAATTAAAAGAAGAAAAAAGGACCCCTAAGTAGTCCCCATTGCCACCGTCCAAATGCTGAAAGGCAAAGGAAATAGAAAAGGGATAATTGTCATTTTCCAAGCTGTTCTTATACTTCCCTCAATCCCTCCTAATTTTATGTTTTAAACTTTAAAGAAAGAATAAGAGAGACCCTACTTCAAGTCTTTTCTTCCCTGGCCTCCACACCTCCCTCTTCTCGTTGAGAAAGATTGTTGCAATAGAAACATTACCTTTCATCATAATTAAGACTTTTAATAGGTTAATTAGTCACATATTGGTTGAAGTCTGTCCCACATTAATTAAGACTTTAGAGTCATTTGGTACATGTGATAAGAATAATAATCTTGGGATAAAGTTTGAGATTAATTTTATGCCATATTTGGTTTGGGATGGAATATTAGCTAATCCCGGGATAACTTTTACAGGGGTCGTTTGGTACATGGGATAAGAATAATAATCCCAGGATAAAATTTGAGATTAATTTTATTCTATGTTTGCTTTGGAGTATTAGTTAATTTATTTCAAGATAACTTTTAAACTAAAATGGTGGGATTAGTTCAGAGGCGGCTTAACCCCCAGGCCACTAAAGCGGCCGCTTTAGGGCTCACAATATTAGAGGCCCCAAAGGCTAATATTTTTATATGTAATTTAAATATTATTTGCATTTAATATTAAATAGTGATAAGAATTTTTTTCAAGCATCTTTTGCTACCTTGTCACCAATCGTTAATAACATAGTTTTATATTTTATGTTTTTTTTCGGAGTTGGTTGGTAGAATTCAAATGGAAGTGAAAGGAAATTAAATCTGCAGTTACTTTCTAGTGTTTTTTCTTACTCCAACTTGAATAATTTTATTTACAACTCTAACTTTGCAAGATATTTTCTTTCAAGATCTCTGTAAGAACACTTCAAACTAATTAGATCGTAAAATACTTGTCATCTTTGTAAATACAAATTTCTACATGATTGTTACTTTAGGAAGCAATGCTATATAGTAAGTTATGTTGACGGTTATGTGAAAAGCAAAAATTTAAAATTAAACATAATAAAATCTTATCAAAGGTTAGTAATGTTTCAACAAATATTAAAGGGGGTTGGTTACATCGTCAAGATGAAATTGCATCTCAAAAAGGAAAAAAAATAAACTTCAACAAAAATATCTAAAATTATTAAATAAGTTTAAGGCCTCTTATCACGTCTTGGCTTTAGGCCTCCAGTAGTATTGAGCCGCCTCTGGATTAGTTATCCCATACAGAAGGTGGAATAACTAATCTCATGGGATATTCTATCCCATGAGATATCCCACGATCGTTTAGTTGGGAAATAAGTTATCCCATGATTAATTATCCCAGGATTAGTTATCCTAAGATTAATTATCCACCCTCCAATAGAGATAAAAAAATACTACAATCCCGGGATTAGTTATACCACGATTTTATCCCAACCAAACATGGGATAAACTCATCTCAAATTTAATTTCGGGATTAGTTATACCACGATTTTACCCCAACCAAATACGGGATCGGATAAACTCATCTCAAATTTACTTCCGGTATTAATTATCCTTTATCGCTCATACCAAACGAGCCCTTATAGGTTTGTTAGAAACATTACCTTTCTCTCGCTAGTAATACTTCTTTTCTTGTAAGTTAAATTACAAATATAATTCATGCAATTTGTTTAGGCCCAAGACGGATTCATTCAAGTAAATTAACTCCCGTAAAATAAAAATAAAAAGTAAATCCACACATTTTATGCCAAGAAGCCGATATTTTTCTCTTCAATCAATAACAAACAATTTCTTAAAAGCTCTTTCATTTTTCTATATTAAGTTCTATTTTTGACAAAAACCACTTCTCGATCGAAACACATCCAAATGTTACATAGGGATGGCCTTTCAATAATAAATATGGAAATTTTGGTCCTTTGAACGAAGGGGAGCCTTGGAGTAGCAATAAATTTATCTACGTGTGATCTATCGGTCACGAGTTTGAGTCGTAAAAGCAGTTACTAATACTTGCATTAGATTAGTTGTCTATATCACACCCCTTGAGGTGTGAACCTTCCCCGTACCATGCGTGAATGTGGAATACTTTGTGCACCAGATTACTTTTTTTTTTCTGGCTTTTGAATGACGTTTAAAAAAAAGTATAATATGACCATATGATTTTGTACATTCCACGAGCGTTTCATAATATTTTCTCTTTTTCATTGCCATTTTTTCCTTCTTGCGCATGATTTTCAGGATCAACAACTGTTATGCACGAGGCCACATGCATTTTATTAGTATATGCATGCAAAAAATGGAACCAGGTAACATCTTTTATAAAGGTAAATTTTAGGTTTTTCAAATGTGGTGGAAATACTTTATTAAGGAAAACGCCGAAAAATGTGCATGAACGTTGCTGCACTAACTTGAAAAGGTGGAATTGTAAAAATTCTATCAATATATAAAAGCAAAAGTGCAAATCTTTAAAGGGAAAAAAAAGGTACTTTGGCAGTTCTTTGATGAGTTGCATTTCTATACAGCATTAATTAAAAGCAGAATTAAATTGTATAGGGTCAAATTTGACCCTCAGTATCTCTACGCTAGTGGGTACGCTCAATGAGTGTACGCCGACCAACGTAGCGGGTACGACTCGGCTGTGAGGACCAAAGCGACGCCGTTTAGAACTCAGTGTCTATACTAGGGGGACGTTACCTATCTTTGTAACTTTTTGATTCTTTCGAGGAAGGTCTCCTATTATATAAAGGAGACCTCCACATTGTAAAAAGCATCATCTGATCTAATACAACTCTCTCATTTTCTGTCTTTCTCTCTCTATATCACTGCTTCTGACGAAAATACCTTATTAGCATACATTGTCACTTTGCAATATTAGATCTACAACAATATTATCATCTTTGCATCTCTAGGCTTATTATATTTGATTACGATTTACCCTTTCTCTATTTTTTGATTGTTTTATCGCTTACAAAGTACATCGTTAACTTTTGAGCCAAACAATTTGGCGCCGTCTGTGGGGATTTCGAGAATCAAAACCATGGTATCCACCTAGAGATCAACCAACTACTACTCTCTACACCACTCAAAAACAGAAAATGGCCGAAAATAACACAAGATCGAAAGCCATATTGGGTGTCACTACCAATCTCCTGGGCCCTCTCAACGAGGCCAGTGATGATGGCATCCTGAATGAAACCCCTAGCATCACACCAGGTGCAGAGATCTCACCTTCCCCATCCGAAGGCCTGACGATCTTGCACGAAAAAGGAGCTTCCACATCTGCGGCTACGGTAGCACCCTCAGCGGTCAAAGAGCTACTGGAAAGATGGCTAACAAGCACTCTAAGTGGCTTGGTTGAGAGGTCACCGCAAAATAACATCGTATGTGCACCAACGGTAGGTACCACTGCTGCAGTAGGTGAACCGGAAGTTACACTGGTAAATAACAGACCCATCGAGACACAAACCAACGATGGCACGCTAACAGCCATCCTAAAGAAGATGGAAGAAATGGAAAGCGAAAACAAGGCGCTCCGCGGTCAGATGAAGGAACATCAGGAGAGGGTCGACAAAATCCCCGGTGCTCCCAAGTTGCTACCAAAATGCGACGTGGGAAGGTTCGTTGAACAACCATACACCGAAGAAGCTGCTCCTCACTCCACCCCAGAAACCTTCAAGATGCCACCCTACTTAAGGGTATATGAAGGAACCACAGATCCCGAGGATCATCTGATCCACTACGTCACCGCTGTGAAGGGCAACGACCTATGGAAAGAACAGGTACCGTCGGTGCTGCTGAAGAAGTTTGGCGAGACGTTGACAGGAGGGGCCTTAACATGGTACTCTCAGCTACCGGCTAAGGCAATAACAACGTTCGAGGAAATGGCGGATAAATTCGTCACAACCCATGCAGGCGCGAAGAAAGCGGAGGCCAGGGTCAGCGACATCTTCAACATCAGGCAAAACACAGGAGAGGGACTCAGGGACTTCCTGGCAAGGTTTAACAGGGTGAGGATGAGTCTACCAAATGTATCGGAAGGTATGGCAGTCGCCGCTTTCCAGAACGGGCTAAGCAGAGATGGTTCGAGGGCAACCAGGAAGCTGCTGAGCCGCCTCATGAAATATCCCCCTACCACATGGGAGGAAATCCACAACGCCTATTGCGCCGAGGTACGAGCGGACGAGGATGATCTTAATGGGCCGACCCAACGGCTAACGGGGATACACTCAGAAACGAGAAGAGATCGATGGAACGAAGGACGACGAGAACAACTCCCTCGCTCCAACAGAGATCGACACCAGCCATACACCAGATCCTCCCATCCGCCACCAAGGCATACAGATGCACTACAGCGACACGTCGCCCCACTACGAAATGAAAGAGGTACGCCCCCTTTACTAACCGCCCATAACTTTTGTGTATCTCCTTCAGAGATAGTGTACGCACTGGAGAAGCTAGGCACCAAGGTGCATTGGCCGCAAAAGATGAAATCAGACCCTGCCACAAGGAAATCAAATGCCCTATGTAAGTTCCATCAGGAACGAGGACACAAAACCAAAGACTGCATAGGCCTGCGGCAAGAGGTGGCCAGGATGCTGAACCAGGGATACCTGAGGGAGTTACTTAGCGACAAAGGAAAAATCAACTTTGCACGTGGACGGGAACAACCCCACGGGCCGCCGAAGCCACCTTCCCCAGCGCGTACGATAAACATGATCGTCGGAGGCGGCGACGAGTCAGCGATCAATCACGTCAAACTCGCCACCACACACAGACTAAAGCGGACCATTGCCCATGAACGGTATGAGGACTTCGAAGATTGTATCACCTTCGATAAGTCTGATGCCGACGGTTTGTCTTTCCCTCATTATGATGCCTTAGTTATCACTTTACGTATCGCTGATACGGATGTTAAAAGAGTCATGATCGATGACGGAAGTGGCGCCTGTATTATTCACCCAAGGGTCCTCATACAAATGGGGCTCGAGGATAAGGTAATACCCCGCTGCATAACACTAACCGGTTTTAACAATGCAGTGGAACGGACGTCCGGAGAAATAGCACTGCCCGTCTTAGCGGGAGGAGTCACGCTGGAAACAACTTTCCACGTGATGAACCAAGAAACGGCGTACAACGTCATCATAGGACGCCTACTCCGGCTACAATCAAATTCAACGCCGCCATGGGGAGTATTCAGTATTCGAGGCGAGCCACGCACCGCACAAGAATGCTACAAAATAGCCCAAGACTGCGCCCACACCCAATAGCTAAAGGGGGCGAGCGCGGAGGCATAGCAATTAGCCGTGTCGGGAACTAAGGTCAACCCGACAACGGACGTCATCAAATACCCTGACGTCGTGGAAGCCTGTAAAGCAACGGTCGAAGACCTCGACCCAGTCCAATTGGACAAAACCGATCCTACGAAGAAAGCCTATATCGGGCAAGGTCTCGCCAACCCAAGTAAGTATTGTGAATTCTTAACTAACCATGCAGATTTGTTCGCCTTTTCCCATTCAGATATGCCGGGAATCCCGCGAGACATCGCCACCCACAAGCTGAATGTCGATCCATTACATCCGCCCGTGCGACAGACGAGGAGAAAATTCAACGCCGCTATCAATGAAGCGGTCGGTAAAGAAGTAGACGAGCTACTGGCCAACGGCTCCATCAGAGAATCAAAGTACCCCGAGTGGGTCACCAACGTTGTCATGGTAAAAAAGAAGAACGGGAAGTGGAGAATGTGTGTGGATTTCACCGATCTGAACAAGGCATGCCCAAAGATTCATTCCCACTACCCCACATCGACCAACTGATCGACGCCACTGCAGGACATGAACTACTGAGCTTCTTAGACGCCTACTCCGGCTATAATCAAATCATGATGGCCGAGGAGGACCAAGAGAAGACGACTTTCATCACCTACCAAGGGACTTACTGCTACAAGGTAATGCCCTTCGGGCTCAAAAATGCGGGGGCTACATACCAGAGACTGGTAACCAAAATGTTCAAAGAGCAGCTCGGTAAGACTATGGAAGTCTATATCGACGACATGCTGGTAAAGTCGACAAGAAAAGAGGACCACATCGACCATCTGAAAGAAACCTACGAGATATTGAGAAGATACGGGATGAAAATGAACCCCGAGAAATGTGCCTTCGGCGTGGCATCGGGAAAATTCTTAGGGTTTCTCGTATCACAACGAGGTATCGAAGTCAATCCAGACAAGATCAAGGCAATAGACGCAATACCAGAGATACTGAACAGCAAAAAGCAGGTGCAAAAGCTGCGAATAGCCGCCTTGTCTAGGTTCATCTCACGGTCCTCCGACAGATGCCACAAGTTTTTTCAATGTGCTAAGAAAGGACAATGGGTTACAGTGGAACGAGGAATGCGTCGAGGCCCTAAGGAAATTGAAAGCGTACCTGTCTTCACCGCCACTGCTAACCAAAGCAAACCCAGGCGAACCACTGCTGGTGTATTTAGCCGTATCCGAGGTCGCCGTCAGCGCATTCCTAGTTCGCGAAAATGAAGGTACACAATCTCCTATTTACTATATTAGCAAAACCTTAGTGGACACCGAAACACGGTATCCACACCTTGAAAAATTAGCTTTGGCATTGGTTGTGGCTTCACGGAAGCTCCGACCCTATTTCCAATGCCACCCCATAAAGGTGGTGACGACCTTCCCCTTGAGAAGTATCCTACACAAGCCTGAGTTATCAGCCAGACTCGCCCGATGGGCCATAGAGCTCAGTGAGCACGATATCTCATATCACCCAAGGAGCGCCATCAAGTCGCAAGTACTTGTCGACTTCATAGCCGACTTCAGCGCAGAGATATTACCAGAAGCGGAATTGGAGGCACGCCCTGCCCCCTCCAATGCCGACCTATGGACTCTTTACACTGATGGCGCCGCTAACGCCTCGGGATCGGGGCTGGGACTCGTTCTCGAGGTCCCCACGGGCAAAATAATTCGCCAGTCCATACGATGCCCCGAGATGACTAACAACGAAGCCGAGTACGAGGCTGTTATTGCAGGTTTGAAACTAGCCGTCAAGTATGGAGCTCGACGACTCGTTCTCCATTGCGACTCTCAGCTCGTGGTGAACCAGGTCACTGGGACTTACCAAATCAAAGAGCAGAGGTTGCAAAAATACCAGTCAAAAGTCCACAGGCTAATGACTGAGTTTGACGAGTGCCACAGAGCCTAGGTTACTTGGTCTCGCGAGTCATGAGCCGGTTTAGTAGAGTCTCGTGGATCGGTATGGAGACGTCTGTACTTATCCTCGGGAGGCTGCAGAACCTTTAGGAAAACTTCACATTCTTGAATTCTTNAGCCGTAGCTACTAAAAACTTCAACAAAGAAAGCGTGGTCACCCTCCTCCATTCAGCCATAGATCACACTGAGGTACTCTCTTTAAATTTGACTTGGGACAGGCGCAACCAATTTGTATCCTATCTGCAGGATGGAACACTCCCGCTCGACAAAAAAGAAGCTAAGAAGCTCCGCGTACAGGCCGCCCGTTATTGCCTAATAAACCGCGAGCTCTACAAAAGGACGTTTGGCGGACCCCTAGCCAAATGTCTAGGGCCGCAACAAACGCGGCCAGTGCTCGAAGAGGTACATGAAGGACATTGCGGTGCCCATACAGGCAACCGCGCCCTCGTGCGCTGCATAATACGGGCCGGCTATTATTGGCCCACCATGAAGAAAGACGCAGCGGAATATGTCCGCCGATGCGAACAATGCCAAAAGTATGCCCCCATGATACACCAACCAGGAGAACCACTTCACTCTGTCACTTCCCCATGGCCCTTCATCAAATGGGGAATGGACATAGTCGGTCCCCTACCAGCGGGACGAGGAAAGGTACGATTTCTATTAGTTTTAACTGACTATTTTTCTAAGTGGGTGGAAGCAGGAGCGTACACCCAAATAGCGAACAGGAAGTGATCACCTTCATTTGGAAAAATATTATATGCCGCTTCGGCATCCCCAAAGAAATCAGTTGTGACAACGGACGACAATTCATCGGTCAGAAAACGACCGAATTTTTCGAGAAATGGCGCATCAAGAGAATACTTTCCACGCCATATCACCCTGCCACCAACGGCCAAGCGGAATCCTCCAACAAAACAATATTAAACATACTAAAGAAGAAACTCGAGGACGCCAAAGGGCTATGGCCCGAGCTGCTACCCGAAGTGCTATGGGCACACAGGACCACACCCAAATCCAGCACGGGGGAAACACCGTACTCGCTGGTCTACGAAACCGATGCGGTCATACCCGTCGAAGTCGGCGAACCAAGCCTAAGATATTCGCACACCAGTGGAACAGAAAACGACACAAACAGGCTCCAAGACCTCGACGAGGCTGAGGAAAGAAGAGAAATGGCCCATATCAGAATGGTAGCCCAAAAGCAACAAGTCGAAAGATACTACAACAAGAGGGCCAAAATAAGACCACTCAAGGTGGGAGACTATGTCCTTAAAGCCAAGACATTAGCATCCAAAGACCCGAGTGAAGGGAAACTGGGCACCAACTGGGAAGGACCCTACAAAATCATAGCAGTAGCCAGCAAAGGCACATTCCAGTTGGAAACAATGGAAGGGAAAACGCTCCAAAACAACTGGAACGTTACTCACCTCAAGTATTTCCACTTCTGAAAGGCGTCTCCCGAGTCGTACTCTTTTTCCCTTACCCGAGTTTTGTCCCAATTGGGTTTTCTCGGGGAGGTTTTTAACGAGGCGACAGAGGGGACACCTGGAGATATTTGAGAAACAAGTTTATCATATCAACCTCTCCTTACGACCTCCAGGCCGACATGATAAAGGGACTGGACTAGCTTGATCTCCAATGTATGAAAGGCTACGGCCATCTCCAATGTATGAAAGGCTACGGCCATCTCCAATGTATGAAAGGCTACGGCCATCTCCAATGTATGAAAGGCTACGACCATCTCCAATGTATGAAAGGCTACGGCCATCCCCAATGTATGAAAGGCTACGTCCACCTCCAATGTATGAAAGGCTACGACCATCTTCAATTATATTATGGCTAAGGCCATCGCCGCCAACAGTCGACCCAGATTCGACTACGGCGAGTAAACGACTCGACGACAGTCGAAGTCGCCTAGATGGCTAAGGCCATCAATTATATTATAGCTAAGGCCATCGCCGCCAACAGTCGACCTAGATTCGACTACAGCGAGTAAACGACTCGACGACAGTCGAAGTCGCCCACATGGTTAAGGCCATCAATTACATTATGGCTAAGGCCATCGCCGCCAACAGTCGACCTAGATTCGACTAAGGTGAGTAAACGACTCGACGACAGCCGGTCACCTACACGACTAAGGCCATCAACCGTATAATGGCTAAGGCCATCGACGCCGATAAGTCGACCCAGCTCGACTATAACAGCGTGTAACTCGAAGATAGTCGAAGTTGCGCACACGGCTAAAACCATCAACAAAGCTAAGGCCGAAAATAAAAGATACAGAAAGAAAAGAACAGTAAAAGTATAACTTCCATTATCATCCAAAAATGCATGTACAAAAAGGACCCATTTACATTTCCAAGCACAGCAAAACAAAATAAATACAAGTCCTAAGGGGCCTCGCCATCCTGATCAAACGCCTTCCGACGGATCGCCATCTCGTCCGCCGCCGTCCTCTGCCTGATAGGCCGCAGAGATCCAAGAGCCGGATTCTAGACGGTTGACATCTTCGGAGTTATAGCCCGCCCGGTCTAGGGAATCAGAACTATACCCACAAGTTTCACGAGCGACACGGACTATGCGCCGTTGCTCTTGAACCTCTGCCTCGGTAGCTCGACCCGCAGCTAAGAACTCCTCGAAGACGACCGATCTGCCCTCGGCTTATACCCACATATCATGCGCCTCACGACGTGCATCCTCACCAAGCCTTGACGCAGCAGTCCGCTTGAGGACTTCAATCTCAGCCGCCTTGGCATCAAGCTCGGAGGTCAGAGCGGCAACCTTGACCCGCAAATCAGCAGCTTCCGCCGCTACCCCCCGGCCAACCTCCAACTCTTCTTCTTTAGACTGGAGAAGAGTCTCCAGCTCAATATTCCGGGCCAGGGCGGCCATCAGCTGCTCATCAATCTGCTCTAACTCGGCCACCCTCCTTCTCAGCTGGGCCTCCGACTCCTCCAAACACTCACGAAAAACCCGAAATTTCGGGTCTTGCTTGAGTAGGTCCGCCAACGCTTGATGCTTGACTCGGCACCGCCGATATTTCTTTACCACCTTGTTAAAGGTGGCTGCCTTCCTTTGCGCTCGCCGCCCCCTCTCTATCTCCAAAATGAGAGTCTAAAAAAAAAGAGGAAAAGGATGAATGGCAAGTCAGCATGTATCAAAATTTATTTTACGATACATGAAGAGAATCGAAAAGTACCTGTAAGGCCGCACCGGCAACCCTCCGGGATAGTTCCTCGTCGCTAACCCCTTGTAACGTTTCACGCTTAGCGGCCGCACATAGTAGGGTCATATCCGCTGCGGTCTGCTCGCTGTGTTGCAACAGGTTATACCCCCCCGGGATCAGAATTCGACGGTTGGATCTACCTACCGCCATCCCAACACGGGCCGGACCCCGCGTTGACGCTTCTACATCTGCCTGGGCGACCTCAGGGCCCAACCTCTCGGCACCATCATCCGCCCCTCCAACGGCAGCCGACGAGCCGATTTTCGGAATGCGTGTTGGCCTGGCGTCAGGAACAGCCCCCTTTGGGGAGCCGACCTCCCAGAACGGATGGCATCCGCCATAAAAACAGGCCTTGACTCCCGACGAGGCTCACTCGCCCCCTCATCTACCGTGGCTACCCCCTTGCCGGTTATCAACCGACGTCTCTTTCTTTCCGGCGTCTCCTCCCTATTAGAGGACCCCTTCACAGCCCGAGGGGATGGCATCGAAGGAGTCACTCCGCGATCCCTCGCGGACGCCGCCACAGGCAGCAGTTGAGGAACCTCCGTGGCGTCATCACTGGGCGAACCGCAGGGTATGTATCCACCTTCAGAATCGGTCCCCGCCCTAGGTAGGATGACGACTCTCTTTTTCTTCTTCTTAGGGGCGCTCCGACCTGCCAAACACGAACAAGTCAGGTAACGAACACGTAAGGAATCCCCAAACCGTAGCCAAAGAATTACCTGATGGGCCGTACTGGCGAAGAAAGGCAGCACAGGTACGGCACTCCTCCGCATAGGGTATTATTCTTCCCACCCACGATTTAATGTCATCAACGAGATGGGATGGAGAAGCCCTCACTGCGAATAAAAAAGAGAAGAAAGAAAAACAAAGGTCACAATGGCCGTATGGTCGAAAGCGCAAGCGGCACTAAAATTTACAAATAGAAATACTTACGTTCTGGATTCCATTTTTCCGGGAAACCCTCGGGATTCGACACCAGGTGCTCCGTCCTGATGTAGAAATATTTACGCCAAAAACGGCGGTTGGGCTTATCATCGGCTTGAACGACCAAGCCCTTTGCGCCACGACCTTTCAACTGCAGCATGGTACCCCTCAGGTAACCAGCGCTGAACAACTGTAAGAGGTGGTGGACTGAGACGCTGCACCCAGCCCTGGCCGCATAGGTGGTCATGATACGGCACACCTTCAAAGTATAAGGAGTAAGCTGCGCCGGACACACATTGTAAAAACGACAAAGCTCCTCCGCCAGAGTATAGACTGGAAGGTCGTAACCGATCAAAAATGGGTACTCGTAGAAGGCGCAATATCCAGGCCGGTGCACATTGGCATAATCCGTCCCGGCCGGAACCATGTCCACGTGGTCCGGAATAAGGTGCGTCTCTCGCAGCTCGTCTAAATGGGATTGTAGCAAAACACTGTGCTCCCAGGGAAGATCAGGGCTTTTAGTCGGAAAATCCCTGCGAACGTGCATCTCCTTCGGAAGGACATTGTCTACGCTGAGAGGAACAAGGGCCTTCTCCGCCTTTTCCCCTTCACCACCAGAAGATGGCGGAACCCTAGACGGGGTATTATCCTTGGCCTTTTTATTATTTTGTCCGCGTTTTGCCATGATTATACTACTTGAGAAACGAAGCACTGACAATAGGAAGTGTGGTTTCAACAGAAGCGGGAAAGTCCCTCACGAAATAACGGTTACAGGAAAGAAAGGCAAAAGGGTGTATCAGAAAATACTTTTCAGAGGCTTGAAAGTGGAATCAGATCAAACCCTTCTCATACTTATAAGGATAAACTGCACAGGAATCGAAGAGTCATGATTCAAAACGTGCGCCGGAAACCAAAACGTCACTTCATCCTCTGAACCGCCTCGGGGGCAAATATAATGATGATGCATACAGGCGATGACATCATTCCAAAAAGGAAGCCACGCGTCAGCAGCTCAACAGCGTCATATGCTTCACTTCGCTCATATTTCCGCCCCCGGTCGAGGTCAAATTCTCCTAAGACGAGGTTCGCATTTCCGCCCGCTGAAGACGCCCACCAAACGCGTCTCCAACGAGCGGAGGGACTAACTGTATAGGGTCAAATTTGACCCTCAGTATCTCTACGCCCAATGAGTGTACGCCGACCAACGTAGCGGGTACGACTCGGCCGTAAGGACCAAAGCGACGTCGTTTTGAACTCAGTGTCTATACTAGGGAGACGTTACCTATCTCTGTAATTTTTTGATTCTTTCGAGGAAGGTCTCCTATTATATAAAGGAGACCTCCACATTGTAAAAAGGGGATCATCTGATCTAATACAATTCTCTCATTTTCTGTCTTTCTCTCTCTATATCACTACTTCCGACGAAAATACCTTATTAACATACATTGTCACTTTGCAATATTAGATCTACAACAACATTATCATCTTTGCATCTCTAGGCTTATTATATTTGATTACGATTTGCCCCTTCTCTATTTTTTGATTGTTTTATCGCTTATAAAGTACATCGTTAACTTTTGAGCCAAACAGTATCCAATAAGTATTGCATAGCCGAATAATTCAAAGAAAGTGCAGATTGTGGGGATACCGAAGAGAAACTAAGGTGATTTGGATGGTTTTCAAAAGTTTTTTTTCGTTATGCATAATAAACTAATTGAAAAATTACTATGGTATATATTGCTTCCAATAAATCGGCCGAATTGAACCAATGACAAGCTATACAGAAACCTATTTCAAGGACCAGCTCAAGGGTCATGATTTTGCTAAAACTGAAAGTTTAGGACTGGGCTGAACTCTCTACTTGAACTGCCCATGATGAAAGACTCCAGGACAAAATTCATAAATAGCCACTTTTCAACTTCTGTAATTAAAAGAACAATCATTGCCGCAAATTATATTTTGTGTGTTTCTGTGAAAAATTAATATATAATAAATTACATTCCTTTTGAACAACTTTGAGTTTAATTCTCGAATATGGAAAGGTACAAATTCCGTCCGCCAAAATAGTACAAGGAGTTCTGCATTAATGTAGAGAGTATATTAGGTGAACCAAATTTGTTGGGACCAGAGAAATATTGGGGAGATGTTATTTGGTAGGACATGTCATTTCTTTAGCTTACCGAGGATATGCCCCACGTAGAAAGGTGTGGAGATCGAGGATTAAGATTGTAGGTTGATAGGTAATCGTAAGTTTCTCCTAGACTTACTAGTACTACTAGTAATATTCTTATATTCTCTTATTCCTGGTTCTTTATCACATGTTGTGTCATTCGCTTCCGTTACCCTATTACGTTGTTGTTGCTATTGTTTGTTGCTTTATTTTTACAGTTTCTTGAGCCGATGGTCTATCGGAAATAACCTCTCTACCTTTATAGAGTAGGGGTAAGGTCTGCGTACACATTACCCTTCCCAACCCCATTTATGCGATTAAACTGTATTTGTTGTTGTTTTAAATTTGTTGGACAAATGGAATAATTTATACCCTTTAAAATTCTCAAATATTAAATTAGTAATGCAAGAAAAATTGCGACATGCATAGGTCACTTATGTGTCTTTCATCTTTCCTTTATTCCCTCTATCATCATTTCATCCCACATTTGACAAAAGAACAAAAAGTTCCTCTTGTTTATTATATTAAAAAAGATGATATTGAGAGCCTATGTATTTTTGACATGTTATTTCAAACTGGCATCCAATAAGATTAATCCTAAGTGCACCACATAAAAGTAACTGATTAATTATATAACTTTTGTATATTGTTGAACTATTTTTATGGATAAAGTAATATAATTTCTAAAACATAGTGAATGAAGCTCTTGCAATTGGAGATTGGCCACTTAAGTCAATATCCTAACAAATCCAAAAACTTCCAACTAAAGTTGCATTTCCTAACAAACTCCAAAAAGTGCACCAAATCCTAAAGCTAGCTAGGTGTTGAAAAATGATAGAAACAACTAACCATTTAGCCAATCAAAATGGAAGGGGTATGTGTCTTAATTGCAAGCAATTAACTACTTATTATATACAGAAGCGGAGCTACAATGTAGGCTACGGGTTCGACCAAACCCTAGCTTTGGTTCAATTCATATGTTTACTGTAAATTGTTTATTAAATATATATAAACTATTAATTTAGAATTTAGTAACTTAAAGGATTAGGATCATGAATCCATAAACTTATAATCCTGGCTTTGTTTCTTATTATTTAAATAATGCAAAAGTTGAAAGATCAATGAGTACCACTTAATATAGTACGGTTGTCCCAAATCCTAAATGGTACTAGTACACTTTGATACAAATCAAGAACAATGTAGAAACACTTTTAGTGTGCTACATAAGGATAAGGTTAATTATATATATATATATATATATATATATATAATAGACAATAGTATGAATGAGTAGTTCTTTAAAATCCCTGGCCCCTACTCCATTACCCCCCACCCCCCCCCCCCCCCCAAAAAAAAAAAAAAAACCCCACCAGAAAGAAAAAAAGAGAAAAGAAAATGCAACCCTAAATCTTGGCTATTGTAATAGCTCAGTCCGCTAGTGATTTTGTCCGCTCTGGACTTAGACTCTCACCAGTGTAAAAGGCGTCAGATCACTAGAATTTAAGGCTTGTTAACTTAATTATATACCCAACATTTCTCTTGTGTTTTGTCGATATGGGACTCTGTCTAAAGTCTGAGGTGTTACAACTACGTATTGATATTTTGTTGATGGGGTGAGGCAAATATAATGCTTTTGGGTCGAACCTTATATACGTGCAAAAAAATTAACTATAAATTGAGTAAAATATATTTTTCAGAACACATTCTTTCAACTGTAATAAACAATATCTAAATTCTAAGAGCCCGTTTGGATAGGCTTATTTTAAGTAGCTTTTAAGCCAAAATAGCCTTTAAGCCATAAGTTAAGATTTCTAGCTTTTGGCTTTTAGCTTGTTTTTGTCATTTTAGCTTAAAAACAAGTACTTAAAAGTATTTTTTTTACTTTATCCAAACACTACAAAATAACTTAAAAGTTATTTTGGCTTAAAAGCACTTAAAATAAGGCATTCCAAAGAGGCTCTAAATATGCCATCGGGTCAATGAACAACGATTCTCGAGATATGTTCATATCTTATTTGGTGATATGTGTTGACAATTTGGTTTTCATACAAATTGACTCAAATGTGATGGAATTTTAAAATTGCAAAGTGATAATAAAGAGAATACAACCCAAAATCTTGGCCACTACGTAGGTCAATCTTTGTGGGGTTTTAATAGGCAATGGTTCTTTAGAAATGTCAATCTCTTATTGCTAAACTCTAAAAATTGCATCCAAACGTGTGACCTAGTGTTCAATGATGTGGGTGAGAACCAATGAGCTTTTAGGTTCAAATTCCAGCGGAGGCAAAAATACTAGGTGATTCTTTCCGTCCGTCCAAGCCTTGATGGACAGAATTACCTGGTATCTATTAATAGTGGAAGGTGACAAGTATCCCGCGAAACTAATTGAAGTACGCGCAAGCTAGCCCGGACGTCACGCTAAACAAAATCCAAATATTGGTAACCACTAAATGTTCCACTCTCTCTTGGTCCCTCAAACCTCCAACAAATCGAAGTCTTAACTCAATTTTCAAACCACGTAAACAAGGATATAATGCTCAGAAGTGGACTTTCTTATTGCTTTACTACTTAATCTATAACTATAAAGGGAAAGAGAAAAAAGATTGAGGAGCTAATGTTTCAGGCCAAGTGTCATCAAAGTAGAAGAGAAGTCCCAAACTCTTCACTTACGCCTGAATTCTATCATTTCTATGTTATCCTTATATCACTTTTTGCTTTTCCTTCTTGTTTTTATTCTTCTATTTTAAGTAGAAAAATTATTTATTTTAAAAATTTAACATATGATAATCTCTTACGCGTTTGCATATGTCATCTAAGGAGTCAACAAATCCTAACCAATAAGATGCCATTTGTTATTTTAGGATGTTCACATGTCATGTGCTGATTGGCTAGTTAAAAATGAATGAAAAAGATGATCATAATACCTTTCCAATTGTAGCAAAGATTCCATGATGTTCATATACAATTACTACTTCCTCTCCATTTCAGCCATATATTTGTGTTCATGTTTCATTTATTTATATTTTCCTATGAAAAGTAAGCCACGAATCTTGTTAATAGAGGTAGCAAATATCATTAGGATGGTAGTGGGATGAATATAATTTCTCTATTCTTAATTAAAGGTCTCGAGTTCGCACTTTAGAAATAGAGCAAATCTTGATAGAAAGTACTTCCTTCTTTAATATCCCTTACGAAAATGCAAATTTAAATTTTTTAGGATCCATAATGAGTACTGAATACTAAAGGGAAACCAAAAAAGAGGATCTTTACACAAATAGCCGGATAGATTCTTTGTTTATTTTGACTAGCTAGTATATATATATATCGATTATTTTTAGTTTAAGCTGTTGAGTTGACGACTATTTAAGTTAGTTGAAAAAAAAAAAGAAGAAACGAAAGTAGGAAAGGAAAATTGGGCCCCAAATTCCACTAAAACAGACCAATAAGCTATACGCGTGGGCCGACAAGCCCTTTAGGATTCTGTGACCGCCCCATTCCGGTGGAGCCATTTTGCATTAATATTCCTAAGAAAATAAAAAAGTGTTCCAATAAGAAATATTTACGCATTTAATATCGTATGCAAATTTAGATATTGAGTTTTTAGTATTTGAATAAAATTTAGATATTTAAAAATTATATATTACAATACGATATAAGAAATAATTAAAAAAACTTGCACTTAAAACTGTTTAATTTATAGGAATATAGTATATTTGTCATACATTGGCAAATGGAAAGTGTCCTCTTTTCTTTTTCTTATAAATAATCATATCCTTTTTGTTTCCTCCTTTTCTATGTCACTATTCCACTTTCTTCTTTTCTTTAATTTATTGTCTAAATTATAAATACCTTTACATAATTTACTAGTGTAGTTGAGGGCAATAGTAGCCAGACAAGCAAGCTCCTTTTAGCATATGCAGTTAATATTAAAAGATAAAGATAAAAAAATTATTACTCTGCAAAGACTTTTGCAAAAATGAATTATAAAGTGTAAATTTATAATTACTTTTACTTTTTCGTTCCATTCCTTTATTTACTCCTTCAAATTTTTCGTTTGAACAAAAAAAAAAAAAAACCTAAGTTCTTTAATTTTTTTTTTCATTAAGCAAAAAAAAGAAAGTTCTTTAATTTTGTGTGCCTGTGAGGGTTATACAGACGTCATGTTAGAGGAATTTTGACGTCACAAGAATGTAATAATATCTTGGAGTCTTTTTTATATTTTTAATGCTAGTATTATATTTTATGAATCCTTTCCTTCTTGAGATGGAAAACAGTTTTTCTCTTCGCTGGTATTAAATGTTATTTTATCAGTGCTCTATCTCTTTATAATCATTTTCAAACTCTAAAGCACCTTGATTTGTTTAAAACTAATCCACTTCCAAGAGAATAAAGTGATTTTGTTTAATTATATACTTGTTCACTTTCTCTTATTGAAATATTGCTTTTGTAGTTGAATTTTTCCTTCTTTTCTGTAGTAAAATATAACATTCTATTAACATCCGGCATGCCATAAAAATATTTGCATGAGAAAATATAAGGAATGGTTAATAATATATCAATAATGATATAAGGAATGGTTCTAATTTTCAAAGAAAATAATATAACACAAACAAATAATAAGAATTACTTTGATTTAAAATGGCAAAACTATGATAACTTTAGTGGCGAATAAATACAGGTAAAATTTATAAATAGTCATTTTTAGACCTTGTAATTAAAAAATAGCCACTATTATGAAGTTTCACTTATGAAATTTAAAATTATAGGACAATAATTATTTTCAAAAACAAGAAAAAAAGTGGGGGATTTGCAGCCGTTCCCTATATTTGTACTACTTTTTAACATGTACCCTAATTTTAATAATTATTGATTTGGTAGCTAGCTGACAAAAAATTCCTAATAATATGAAAATTACACCCCTGACAAAAGATTTAAAACATGCATGACGCATTAATCGCGTGATTTCAACCTAATTCGTGAAAAAAGACCTCCTCCTCTCCTCTCAGCAACTTTATCAAAAAACCAGAAACTTGTCCAGATTCATCTTTGGAATCACACTTGCATGAAATTGTTTCACCTTGAAGCTAAAACTTCATGCTAATGTAGCATGAAGTTGTTTCATGTTGAAACTAAAACTTCATGCTAATATAACATGAAGTTGTTTCACATTGAAGCTAAAACTTCATGCTAATGCATGCTGAAGTTATTTATCCTGCAGTCTACAATTATGTCATGAGTTTTATCCGAAACTTTAGCCTAAACATGCTGAAGTTATTTAGTTCATTTGCTATAACTTCAGACTAAACATGCTGAAGTTATTTAGTTCATTTGCGAAAACTTCAGGCTAAACATACTTAAACTTTTTAGTTCATTTGCTAAAACTTCAGACTAAACATACTTAAGTTTTTGTCTTGTAGTATGTAATTTTCTAATGAGTTTTTGCTGCATGCTGAAGTTATTTAGTTCATCTGCTAAACCTTTAGACTAAACATGCTTAAATTTTTTAGTTCATTTGCTAAACTTTCAGACTATACATGCTTAAGTTTTTAGTTCATTTGCTAAAACTCAGACTAAACATACTTAAGTTTTTTAGTTCATTTGCTAAAACTTCAGATTAAACATGCTTAAGTTTTTGTCTTGCAGTATGTAATTTTCTATTGAGTTTTTGCTTATGTATGCTGAAGTTATTTAGTTCATTTGCTAAAACTTCATACCAAAACATGCTGAAGTTTTGTCCTGCAGTCTACAGTTTTGTCATGAGTTTTATCCGAAACTTCAGTCTAAACAAGCTGAAGTTTTTTAGTTCATTAGCTAAAACTTCAGACTAAACATGCTTAAATTTTTATCTTGCAATGTGTAATTTTCTAATGAGTTTTTTCTAATGCATGCTGAAGTTATTTAGTTCATTTGCTAAAACTTCATATACCGAAACATGCTGTCTACAATTTTGTCAATAGTCTTGAAGGGCAAAATCGTCTTTTAAAATGAGCTTTTGGACATAAGAAATGTAAAAATTCAAAAAAAAAAAAAAAGAGTGAAATTTTTTTTCAAGTAAAAATGATATTTGAAAATTAAAGTTATATTTGGACATAAATAAAATTTTGGTTTTGTTTTTATTTTTGCGAGTGATCTGAGTGAAAGTTTTGAAAAACAACTTTTGGAGTTTTTCAAATTTTCGAAAAATTCCAAAATTCATCTTCAAGTGTCAATAGGAAAATTTTATGACCAAACACTGTTTCGAAAAAAAGTAAAAAGTTTTCAAAAAAAAATAAAAAAATTCTTATGTCCAAACGGGCTCACGATATTGGGGCCCACAAAGAAAAATGAGTATCACCACAGGCCCAGTGGAGGAAAAATTCAGTGAGTAGGTGAGTATATGGATGGAAATTTTACACCCTATAGAAAACCTTAGTACCCTATTTATTTTAAATAAATACCATTTTAAAATATTACATCCTATAAATACCTTTAATCCTTTATAGCAAAATATCTAAATATAGTTACATCCTACATTTAAGGCACCATATATGCTAAATAATATTTTTCTCTCTCCTTTTTAGTATTTTCTCTCACATAATTACCGCATATCTGCTCTAACCACGTTCATTCTCTCTCTTTTTGCATACACTTTACTCTCTTCTCCCACAAACCCACGTTTCTTAACTCTTCTCCCACCCAAATATTCTATTTATCCGCCATTATCAATCCCACATTCTAAATCTTCACGGAATCACTGTTTTACTAGCGATTTTTATACGTCTGGTGAGTATTCATCTTCGATTTTGATATAACTTAAGAATTATCATCAACGTCTATCTTCTTGCTTTATACCGATTTTTCATAAATTTCTGAAACAATAACCATTGGTATTGTTTACTCACCAGGAAGCTTTGGTTTTTCTCTCCAATGGCGGATTCAACGCCACATAAGATGATAACCAGAGGTATACCCACCAAAATTCTCAATTTTGATGGGCCCTCTTTCTCGTTGGAAATAACTCAAGCGGAGTCGGATTTTGCAGGTTTATCAGCAACTACAGATTCAGAGAGAAGAACTAAATTACACAATGACAAGTCGAAAGAAGTCCAAGTTGAGAAATCTTCAAAAGAAACAAAAAATTCAGTTGCTTCAAAGAGGAAAAAACCTATGAATGATTCTTCATGTGTCAATGTAAAGGAAGTTGCTGCCAAAAAAATATCAGCTATATTCAGTTGTATTTTGGTGTATTCATTTACTAACAGTGCTACTCAACTGTGTTATTTCATAATAATACATCAGCTGTATCCAGTTGTATTTTTTTGTACTCATCTATACTCAGTTTTATGCTGATGGTAGGTTATATAAAAGAACTCAGCTGTATTTTTTTCTGGTTTCAGTTGTATTCAATTGTATTTAACTGTCAAATTCAGTTGTATTCAGTTATATTCAGCAGCATTTCAGATAATACATATTAAAGAACACAATTTCATATGTATTAAACAGGTTGTACGTAGTCAGTTATACTCAGATGTACTCAGTTGCATTTAAGTGTATTATTCAGCAGTAGTTAGTTGTATTTAAGTGTATTATTCAGCTGTATTCAGTTGTACTCAGCAGCATTCATTCAGATGTATTTTTCAAGTTCAGATAATACATATTAAAGAACACAATTTCATGTGTATTAAACAGGTTGTACCTAGTCAGTTATGTTCAGATGTACTCAGTTGTATTTAAGTGTATTATTCAGCAGTAGTTAGTTGTATTTAAGTATATTATTCAGCTATATTCAGTTGTATTTTGGTATATTCATTTACTAACAGTGCTACTCAACTGTATTATTTCATAATAATACATCAGCTGTATCCAGTTGTATTTTTTAGTACTCATCTATACTCAGTTGTTGCTGTTTTTGGGTAGGTTATATAAAAGACCTAGCTGTATTTTTTTCTGCTTTCAGTTGTATTCAATTGTATTTAATGTCAAATTCAGTTGTATTCAAGCATTCATTCAGCATGTATTCTTTCAATTCAGATAATACATATTAAAGAACACAATTTTCATATGTATTAAACAGGTTGTACGTAGTCAGTTATATTCAACAGATGTATTCTCAGTTGTATTTAAGTGTATTATTCAGCAGTTAGTTAGTTGTGTTTAAGATGTTTATTCTGTAATTAGTTTATTCAGTTTGTATTAGCAGCATCATTCAGATGTATCTTCAAGTTCATAATAATTTAAGAAACACAATTTCATGTGTATTAAACAGGTTGTACGTAGTCAGTTATGTTTAGATGTACTCAGTTGTATTTAAGTGTATTATTCAGCAGTAGTTAGTTGTATTTAAGTGATATTATTCAGTATATTCAGTTGTATTTTGGTGTATTCATTTACTAACAGTGCTACTCAAACTGTATATTTTATAATAATACATCAGCTGTACTCCAGTTGTATTTTTTAGTATCATCTATTACTCAGTTATACTCAACTGTATAGTTCAGTATATATTTACATTGTGATAAAAATACTTCACTATTATGTATTCATACACGATTTTCCAAGAATCGTGTATGTCTGTGTAGCTTCTTTGCGGTTATACGATTCCAACGTCCGAAACTTCTTCCTAACTTCTTCGAGGAAGTCGTATTGGAGAGAAAGTCGAATTTTTTAAGAAGTTCAAAAGAAATGCTCACCAAGAGCTTCAATTCCGCCAAATGGTAATTTTGGTCAACTCCACATAGTTGTTGGTTGATTTGAATTTATGTGGTAGGCGTATTCATATTGATCTTTGTGAAATTTGATGCAGTAAGACGTCGTTAAAGCTGGCGTCATCAAGGTTGAAATTGTTGAAGAACAAGAAGGAAGTGGCAGTGAAGCAGATGAAAAGAGAAGTGGCGCAGTATTTACTCACCAGGAAGCTTTAGTTCGTTGAGTTAAATTAGGAGAATATCATGTGATTTGATTTCCTTCCGTTTTTAATCAGTTTAACCTTCCAGATTTTGCGCAGATACGTTACTGTATTTAAGGTTAATGTCACTTGAATACAGCTAAATACATGTCAAACTTAGCTGGAATTCCCATTTTTACGCCTATTTTTTTTGTTGTATTAATGAATACAACAACTTAAATACATGAAATACATTGTATAAAAACATAAAAGGTATCTATAACACGTAACATAGCAAAGGGTATCTATAAATGGCTAATTAGACTTAAAAGATGGTGCTTTATGAAAAATTTTCTATATGGATAGAAGAATACGATTACTGATTGGTAGTCAAACAAACCCGTCTGACTTTTTTTTTTCCTCCCATGTTTTAATAAAGGAAGAAATTGGTAAAATTTTAATCTATTATAACATGTTATTCGTTGATTTTGGGTTACCAAATTAAATGTAATACTGACTATCAGCCCATGAAAATTTAACGTATATCAACGTGCATGACAAAAGTTGAGTGGATTTTATTGCAAAGAAGACGTAAACTATCGTATAAGATACAATCAGAGGTGGAGCTACCGTTCTACTTATGAGTTCGACATAACTCAATATTTTTTTCTTTAAAATTCTATATTTATGTTAAAATATTCACTTAATGTATATAAATATTAATTTATTGAAAAGGAAAAGACATTATTTGGTGAGCGATAAATTTGGTCATGCCTAAGCTAGGATAGATGCAGTTTACTAGTGACAATCTATGTTTACTTGTTTTTCTTACCATTTGTATTGGCTATAATAATGATAATGTGATTTTTCACACATATTGCCTTCCATTATCACCTACACATTCATCATGGGCAGAGCTATAGAAGAACCTACGAGTCCGGACGAATTCAGTAACTTTTGCACAGATTTTGTATTTATATTAGAAAATTCATAAATATGTATAAAGATTTAACTGTGAGCCCAGTAACTAAAGAATATATGAGTTCGGTGGCACTGATCAGAACCCATAAATTTTAAATCTTGTCTCCGATTATGATGTCTGATTCCTTTTTTTGGAATTAAGTACGTGAAAATTCTCGTAAACGGTAGTAAGACTCGAACCTAAGACGTCTACCGACTCTATTACCATGTTGCGCTATGCACATTTCATCGTTGTGGCATTATATTTTAGCACCAATTTCAAGGTATCAACTATTAAATACAAAGCATTTGTTGCTGGAGGGGGACCTAGGATTTTAACGCGACGGGAACATGCCCTCTAAAGGCTTTTATTGAGAACCACCATATAGGAATTCATAAATACAAAAAGAGAAAATATAGAGGGGAAAACAAAAAGAATTTTGTGTTTACTGTTTGAGTTGGCAGTCGGCCATATATTAACCATAATTAAAATTATTTGGCGCGCCTAACACTCAATTGTGTTTTCCCCTTTAAAAAGGAAACAGAAGAAAAAGGCACTCAAGAGGTATCTTATCACAATCAAAACTCTAAATTTGAGCACATTATCAATTACATTATCAATCATATCAAAATCAGATTAGGTTAACTTAAGAAGATCTTAATGATTAGACAGACTGATTTCAACTAAATGGTAGGATGTTTAAACTGTTTAGTAAATCACTACGCCATAACCAATAACCAATAAACGGTGTAATAAGAAAATTAAAAATTTCACCTTTAACTAGCGAGACCTTGATTTTAAGTATTTTTGTTCGAATATATATAGGCCGACTGTACTCGTAATGGTTCTTAAGGATGCAATATGACCACTTAAGTCTACGTTAACATGTGTGACGATCCGGCCGGTCATCTTAAGAATTAACCCCCCGATCCCCTATTAACTGTTTTTCCCAGGTTTATTTCTACTATTTTGAATTGCCGGGACGTTCGGTTTTGAGTTTCGGAGAGTTTTGGGACACTTAATTCCCAAATGAGAGCTTAAGTGTTGGAAAGTTGACCGTAGTCGGAACATTATGAAGACGGCCTCGAAATGGAAATCCGAGGGTTCCGTTAGCTCCGTTAGGCGATTTCGGGTTTAGGGGCGTGGTCGGATTGTGTTTTGGAGGTCCGTAGCTAATTTAGGCTTGAAATGCCGAAACGTCGAATTTTGAAGTTTCCGGTTCGATAGTGAGTTTTTGATCCGAGGGTCGGAATGGAATTCCGAGAGTTGGTTTAGTTCTGTTATGTCATTTGGGACGTGTGTGCAAAATTTCAGGTCATTCGGACGAGGTTTGATAGACTTTTTGATCGAAAGCGTATTTTGAGAAATTTTGGAGTTCTTAGGCTTAAATCCATGATTAATTCGAGGTTTCGATGTTGTTTTAGGTGTTTTAAGGATTGGTACAAGTTTGGGTAGTGTTTTGTGACTTGTTGGTGCCTTTGGTTGAGGTCCCGGGGGGCCTCGGGGTAAATTCGGATGGTTGACGAAGGAAAATTTGGAGTTTAAGTTGCAGCTTTAGCTGCTGGTGCTGTCATAACCGCACCTGCGGTTTGGGTTCCGCAGGTGCGGTGCCGCAGAAGCAAAATTTTGGCCATCTCTTCAGAAACCGCAGATGCGGTATATTTTTCGCAGAAGCGGGACCGCAGATGCGATGTTTTTCCGCAGAAGTGGGACCGCAGATGCGGTATATTTTTCGCAGAAGCGGGACCGCAGATGCGGTATATTTTCCGCAGAAGCGGGACCGCAGATGCGGTCCCAGGACCGTAGATGCGGAAACCGCTGGGCATTATTTTAAAAGAGGTTCCGCGACTTGGGGGCTTATTTCCACCATTTCTAATCGTTTTTGGAGCTCTTTGAAGGGGATAGAAGAAGGACTCGAGGGGAAACGCTTGGAGGTAAGATTCTTGGTCTTAATACTCGTTTCTAATGTGAAATCTACCTAGTAAATCATGGAATTTAGACCAACAATGGAAGAATTAGGGCTTGGGATTTAAGAGACTTTAAATGAGGATTTGAGGGGTCAATTAAACTCCAATTTTTGTATTCTTGTTATGCATAGACTCGTGAGAATATGAGGATTCTGAAAAAGGAATTTTACCCGATTCCGAGACGTTGGCCTGAGGGGCATTTTGGTCATTTTACCTAATTTCGCGTATTAGCTTAGAATTTAACTATAGAATTAGTTACTTGAAGTGTTATTTACGATATGCAATTGAATTGAATAGATTTGGGCCATTTGGAGTCGAGTACTCGTGGCAAAGACGTGGTATCGGGTTGATTTTGAGCTGGTTCGAGGTAAGTGGCTTGTCTAACCTTGTGTGGGGGACCTTTTTCCCTTAGGATTGATATTGTGGTAATTGAAATGCCTCGTACGTGAGGTGACGAGCGCGTACTTGTGCTAATTGTTGGAAATCCGGGTTTTCATCAAAAATAGCCTTAAATTGTGTTCTTCCTTTTTCTTACTTACACTGTTTGGAAATTAAACGTGCTGTAGCCTAGAGAAGCATGTCTACTTGTCTAAATTGCTCTATTTGCCTTAACTGCCTTAATTGTATTACGTACACCTTGCTAGGCTAGGATTACCTGCTTCACTTTGATGTGAAATTGATTGGATTGAATTCTTGTTGTTGTTGCATGTTTACTTTGGGACTACGTAACGGTATTCCGGGAGATCCCCCTGCACTTTTACTTTGGGACTACGGGACGGTATCCCGGGTGCTCCCCTGTATGTTTACTTTGGGACTACGGAATTGTATTCCGGGAGATCCCCCTGCACTTTTACTTTGGGACTACGGGACGGCATCCCGGGAGCTCCCCTGTATGTTTACTTTGGGACTACGGAATTGCATTCCAGGAGATCCCCCTGCACATTTATGAGTTGGACTACGGGACTGCACCCGGGAGATTTACTGTATATGGTATTTATATTTGGGGACTACAGGACGGTATCCTGGGAGATCCCCGGTTGTTATCTTTGGGCTGAGCTGTATTCTCTTACTGTGTTTTACTTGCCTCTGTGATAGCCGTTGCTGTCCTTTATATCTTGTGTTACTTATTTACACTGTTTATTTCACACTGTTAACCCTTATATTTCATTTAACCTCAGTAGGGCCCTGACCTTCCTCGTCACTACCCAACCAATGTTAGGCTTGGCACTTACTGAGTACTGCTATGGTGTACTCATGCCCCTTCTGCGCATGTTTTTTCATGTGCAGCTCCAGGTACTTTCGCTCAGTCTTATCATCCTTGAGGCGAGGTGCTTCTGTAGAGACTTCAAGGTATATCTGCCACGTCCGCAGACCGAGTAGTCTCTTTCTATTCTTGCTGTTTAGTACTAGCCCTTCTGTATTTTTCAGTTCTTGTTAGACATTCTGGAGTTAGAGCTGTTTAGTACTTCTTAGCTTGTGATTCATGGGTTTCCGGGTCTTGGGTTTATGTGTTGGTTTTGAGCGTTAAATATGGTGTTTGCCAAGCGACATATGTACACACTGGTTATTTCTTATTTCTGTTTTAAATTTTTTTACTTCCGCAAATTTTGGTTTCTTTTCCGCAATTTAGGCTTACCTAGTCGTAGAGACTAGGTGCCGTCACGATGGTTCACGGAGGGCGAACCAGGGTCGTGACAAGTTGGTATCAGAGCTCTAGGTTCATAGGAGTCATGGATCACAAGCGGGTTTATTAGAGTCTCGCTGATCGGTATGGAGACGTCTGTACTTATCTAGGAGAGGCTATGTAACTGTTAGGAAAATTCCACTTCTTGATTTCCTCATCGTGCGACTTATTCCTTGAGGCTTATGCCCTTGTTTCCTTCCTACTCAATCTTACGCGACGCGAACCGCTTGTTATAAATCGCGAATTGAAGAATTATAATGTTACTACAGATGTGGTGCGGGATGTTTCTCCCGGTATAGTTGGGTGAGCTATTGTCATCGCCTTGCGGAAGGATTTTTCTATCATTTCGGCTCGATAGTTGTGCTCCTAAGAGCTTGGAGGCTATGCACAGGTTGCTATGATGCTCGCGATTGGTTATCGCACAATATTGACTTGATGGTAGGATACTTGCCTATGTGTTGGGGCGGTGAATGAGTTGAAAGGAAATCTACTCAGTGCACGATTCAGAGATATGATATTTCACTTCCGGCGAAGGAAAAGCAATTGGCCTATGAATGTCCAGATTTGGGGTGATGGAGTAACGGGACTTGGTAAATTCGAGCATGGTGGAATTTTTATCTGCGATGTAGTGTCGTCGTCCTCGATTGTATGTGTTAAGTTCGCCGGTGTTATGGTCTTCTGCAATTCGCCCTTGGGGTAGGATATTGTGAAATAATATTGGAGAAAAGATCGTTGGATATCGCGGGGTGCGGTAGTTCAGGATTGAATCGGTGTTTGTAATGTCGACGGCTCGAGAAAGATGATCTCCGGAAAGGTTTAAAGTTAGCAGCGAATTGTGGGTTCAAGTGCTGCGAAGATAGATTTTATTAAGGAAACAACTGAGCAGCAAAGGATGAGGAAAGACATGTGGGGAGTGTCAGGCGGTGGTTAAAATTTCTAGAAGGCCAGGTATAAGAAGCAAAGGTCGAGTGGTCGATTAGAGGGGTAAGTTCCGCTAAAGTGGGAGAGTGGCGGATTTGCATATGGGCTTTGTGCTAGGATGACTATGCACCTTAAGGAAGAGTTTGGAACAACTTGGGAATTTTAGTGATTGATGATTGGGAGCTACGCATTTAAATTGAAGTATTGGGCTATTATGCGGCAGGAGATTCGATATAACGAAAAGGAGCTACTTGAAATGAAGGAGGATCCAACGTAACTTTGAATTGGAAGGATGTTGCCGCATATTTAATTGATGTCCACGAGGGGTGAATGGACTTGTGCAGCTAGAGAGTGAGCTTGGATTCAGGATTTATGCCTTGTATAGAGGCGGGTTTCAAGGGAAGTGATTCTGCCGGGTGATTCGTCGAGAGGGTATTCATGTGCTAGAAGATTCATGGAGTTGATTATATTCGGGGCCAAGTCAGAGCGGGTGGCTCTCTACAACGGTCCTAGTGGATTCAAAGGGGCAAAGCATGGTGCCTAATGATTTTGAGCCTACGGTTAAAAATCAAGCTTTGTAGCAGCTTATGAGAAGAGGCACATAATGTTCTATGATGTTTTGACTCGCAGTGTAGCATTTGGGAGGTATGAAATGGTTCGTGGGATTTGAGACAGCATGGTCTTGTGATTCAAGGTCACTCGAGATGAGTGCGGATGGAGTGTGTTATGTGTTGAATGGATTTATTATTATTTCTAAGGTAATCAAGAATTAATTTGGGAGAAGATAGATTGGTTAGCCATAGTTGAATTGGCATATTGGTGGCAGTGATCTTTTCCTTCAACGTGATCAAGTTATGCAAGTGATTTGTGACAACACGTGTGAGGTTTGTCGATCGCCGTAATTGATGTTATTCAGAAGTATTCCACTATTATGGCCTGTCATGTGTAGGCGGATCCCGGAAGGGCTATGGTGGCTTAGACCACTACTTAGAGATTTGCATATCCTACGGTTATAAAAAAATTCACCTGTGTGTTGCTATGATTCTCCTGAAGTGAGTTAAGTGAAAAGTTTTATATGATGAAGTGTTAATCTATTAGTGGTTACGGAGTTATGATGAAAAAAAATCGTGTTCTATCGTATATTGGCATGTTGGTGCAGTGTGTGGTATGGAATTTGAAGTGAGGATCAAGGTTGCAGTTCGGTGCTGACAAGGATATCGCGAGCTCGGATGAGCAGTAAAGAAGTTTCGATGTTTAAAGTAAGTGGGTATCATCTTCAGCATCACCTGAGATCAGTGTTTTGTGAAAAAGGCCTTGCATCCTGGTTATTGATTCTTGAATGCTTTCTCAGCGTTAGTGCGGCTGGTGGTATGGATACGCATATTTGTTGTCTGTTACGGAAGGCCGTGGGAGCGTGCCCCACAGGAAGATTGTATAAGTGTGGCATGTAGTCACTTGATTGATTGAAAATTTAAACCAAGCATGAAGACGGTGGTGATATCATTAATTTGAGAATTTATGCTTGGAGGGCATTCGACTTATTGGGTTGTGGACCGTGGAGGATTGCCCCGGTTATGATGATAGTTCTCGTGTGTTATGAGAAAAGGGGGTTATTATGGACCTTAGAAAGGTTATTAGCCTAGTTCAGTGTGATCAGAATCAGCTTGAGGTCTGTGGATGGATCTAAATGTGAATATGGGCTCTATATCAGGCCAGATATGTTCATTTCAGCAATGCGCTCCTTTGGACAAGTAGTCGGGGTACTATTTCGTCGTCAGCTATTTCATGAAATGATATATTGCGCCGTATGAGTTGTGAGACGGCTTGATGAATTTCTTATGTGTTGAGGTTCCGCTTAGAGATGATGTTATATGAGCAGGATGGCTCTCGAGATTCAGATCGTATATCGCACCTCAGTTGTGTTTGAGTTTTGTAGCCTATGGCACTATATGTCTCCTCAGGGATGGTATTATGCACTTAGCGTGCTTGTGACCGATATTCGGAATTTTGTTATAATGAGCAGTTTAGCTCGATGTATATCTCCTTATGTGAATTCTATGTGTGGATCGGGTGGCACGCCGCCATGGGTATGTTATTTGGATCGGGTTACACGCACAACAGTGTGATATTGAGTACAGTTTTCTATATGCTATTTTTGTAAGCCTTGCTTCCTATTCTCTAACCAAAGTTCATATTAGTGCGTGAGTTGGGTAGTTCCTTCTAGAGTTCGTCTTCCTTTTGTCACGTTCGAGTTCATAGCCTATTGTCACATTGTGGCATCATATGAGACTTTTGATCATGTCCGAGGTGGCTTATTGCCTGAGCGGTTCGTACTGAGTGAGACGAGATCATTGGATTTAGGATCAGTGCAATCTGATTATGTGAAGTATATTAAGGAGCTAAGACCATTATTTGCTTCAGAATGAGGTGATGGTTCTTATCAGGAGTATAGATCCAATGATTTGTTGATTCGGCAGTTGGGTATGAATTTCTACACACCTCTTCCGTCTTGGCGGTATGGTAAGAGTTAGAGCAAGACCTATGTAGGTCATGAGGTGCAATGGGAGCATCAGATTCGTGGGATTTCGACTAATTTGATCAGAGAATGTTATTGTGGTCTTGTGAGTAAAGTGGTGCAAGGTGTGAATTCAGCTAAGGTATGCAGTAATGTTTTGGCACTGCGGGTAGTTATTGATACGGTGAGCGTATGTTGGGACAGGCCTGGTAGAGAATTCTGGATGTAGAAATAGGGCTCTAAGGCTTATTTGCTTAAGTGGAAAAGGATATTTTCAGATTGATCGAGCTAGGGTACCCAGCTGAGTTGTGGTAGCACGGGTAGGTGCTCGAGGTGTTAAACAGTGATTTCGGACAACTCCAACACAGTTCTTAGCACGTTCGAGGACGAACGTATGTTTAAGTGGGAGAGGATGTAACGACCCGACCGGGCGTTTTGAGCTCTAGCGCGTCGCTCAGCAGTTTGGGCCATGAGCAGCTTCACTTCAGGTATGTCTCTATGCTCGTTCGAGGACGAACGAATGTTTAAGTGTAGGAGGATGTGACGACCCGGCCGGTCGTCTTAAGAATTAATGCCCCGATCCCCTATTAACTGTTTTCCCCAGGTTTATTTCTGCTATTTTGAATTGCCGGGACGTTTGGTTTTGAGTTTCGGAGAGTTTTGGGACACTTAGTTCCCAAATGAGAGCTTAAGTTTTGGAAATTTGACCGTAGTCGGAACAGTGTGAAGACGGCCTCGGAATGGAAATCCGAGGGTTCCGTTAGCTCCGTTAGGTGATTTTAGGTTTAGGGGCGTGGTCGGATTGTGTTTTGGAGGTCCGTAGCTAATTTAGGCTTGAAATGCCGAAAGGTCGAATTTGAAGTTTCCGGTTCGATAGTGAGTTTTTGATCCGAGGGTCGGAATGGAATTCCGAGAGTTGCTGTAGTTCCGCTTATATCATTTGGGACGTGTGTGCAAAATTTCAGGTCATTGGACGAGGTTTGATAGACTTTTTGATAGAAAGTGTATTTTGAGAAATTTTGGAGTTCTTAGGCTTAAATCCATGGTTAATTCGAGGTTTCGATGTTGTATTAGGTGTTTTAAGGATTGGTACAAGTTTGGGTAGTGTTTTGTTACTTGTTGGTGCCTTTGGTTGAGGTCCCCGGGGGCCTCGGGGTGAATTCGGATGGTTGACGGAGGAAAATTTGGAGTTTAAGTTGCAGCTTCAGCTGCTGGTGCTGTCATAACCGCACCTGCAGTTTGGGTTCCGCAGGTGCGGCGCCGCAGAAGCGAAATTTTGGCCATCTCTTCAGAAAGTGCAGATACGGTATATTTTTCGCAAAAGCGGGACGGCAGATGCGATGTTTTTCCGCAGAAGCGGGACCGCAGATGCGGTATACTTTCCGCAGAAGCAGGACCGCAGATGCGGTATATTTTCCGCAGAAGCGGGACCGCAAATGCGGTCCCAGGACCGCAGATGCAGAAACTGCTGGGCATTATTTTAAAAGAGGTTCCGCGACTTGGGAGCTTATTTCCACCATTTCTAATCGTTTTTGGAGCTCTTTGAAGGGGATAGAAGAAGGACTCGAGGGGAAACGCTTGGAGGTAAGATTCTTGGTCTTAATACTCGTTTCTAATGTGAAATCTACCTAGTAAATCATGGAATTTAGACCAACAATTGAAGAATTAGGGCTTGGGATTTAAGAGACTTTAAATGAGAATTTGAGGGGTCAATTGAACTCCGATTTTTGTGTTCTTGTTATGCATAGACTCGTGAGAGTATGAGAATTTCGAAAATATGAATTTTACCCGATTCCTGAGGGGCATTTTGGTCATTTTATCTAATTTCGTGTATTAGCTTAGAATTTAATTATAGAATCAGTTACTTGAAGTGTTATTTACGATATGCAATTGAATTGAATAGATTTGGGCCATTTGGAGTCGAGTACTCGTGGCAAAGACGTGGTATCGGGTCGATTTTGAGCCGGTTCGAGGTAAATAGCTTGTCTAACCTTGTGTGGGGGACCTTTTCCCCTTATGATTGATATTGTGGTAATTGAAATGCCTCGTACGTGAGGTGACGAGCGCGTACTTGTGCTAATTGTTGGAAATCCGGGTTTTCATTAAAAATAACCTTAAATTGTGTTCTTCCTTTTTCTTACTTACACTGTTTGTAAATTGAACCTGCTGTAGCCTAGAGAATAATGTCTACTTGTCTAAATTGCTCTATTTGCCTTAACTGCCTTAACTGTATTACGTGCACCATGCTAGGCTAGGATTACCTGCTTCACTTTGATATGAAATTGATTGGATTGAATTCTTGTTGTTGCTGCATGTTTACTTTGGGACTACGGAATGGTATTCCGGGAGATCCCCCTGCACTTTTACATTGGGACTACGGGACGGTATCCCGGGAGCTCCCCTGTATGTTTACTTTGGGACTACGGAATTGTATTCCGGGAGATCCCCCTGCACTTTTACTTTGGGACGGTATCCCGGGAGCTCCCCTATATGTGTACTTTGGGACTACGGAATTGCATTCCGGGAGATCCCCCTGCACATTTATGAGTTGGACTACGGGACTGCACCCGGGAGATCCACTGTATATGGTATTTATATTTGGGGACTACAGGACGGTATCCTGGGAGATCCCCGGTTGTTATCTTGGAGCTGAGCTGTATTCTCGTACTGTGTTTTACTTGCCTCTGTGATAGCCGTTGCTGTCCTTTATATCTTGTGTTACTTATTTACACTGTTTATTTCACACTGTTAACCCTTATATTTCATTTAACCTCAGTAGGGCCCTGACCTTCCTCGTCACTACCCAACCGAGGTTAGACTTGGCACTTACTGAGTACCGCTGTGGTGTACTCATGCCCCTTCTGCGCATGTTTTTTCATATGCAGCTCCAGGTACTTTCACTCAGTCTTATCATCCTTGAGGCGAGGCGCTTCTGTAGAGACTTCAAGGTATATCTGCCGCGTCCGCAGAGCGAGGAGTCTCTTTCTATTCTTGCTGTTTAGTACTAGCCCTTCTGGATTTTTCAGTTCTTGTTAGACATTCTGGAGTTAGAGCTCTGTAGTACTTCTTAGCTTGTGATTCATGGGTTTCCGGGTCTTGGATTCATGTGTTGGTTTTGAGTGTTAAATATGGTGTTTGCCGAGCGGCACATTTACACACTGGTTATTTCTTATTTCTGTTTTAAATTGTTTTAATTCCGCAAATTTTGGTTTCTTTTCTGCAATTTAGGCTTACCTATTCGTAGAGACTAGGTGCCGTCACGATGGTTCACGGAGGGCAAACCGGGATCGTGACAACATGATATTGTTCTATGAGCGGACGATTTGGGAGTTCAGCTCGGCTTTTTTTGTTGTCATAGGGGAGGGACACCTTATAAGTAATTAAATCTACATGTAGTCGGTCCAGTAAAATTTGGATATCAAATGGTTAAAAGAAAACGGCTTTACACATTTAATAAAATGGATTAACACTGATGATCATCCAAGTAAAAACTTATATCACAAAAGTTGTTATAAATAGAATTTTATTTATGGTGAATATCTATATTTAGAGAGATTCTAGGGTTTATTATTTGGTGGCTAAGTCACCTTCTCCCTATAAATAGAGGGGTCATATTCCATTGTAAATCACCCCAAATCAATAAGAATCCTTTCTCTCTCTTTCTCTGTAATATTATTCTTCTACTTTTATTATTTCATAACAAAAGTTGATTTTTTTTGGCCATATAAGAGTCATCTAACTAAAGTCTAGGTAATTAAAATATCACCTAACCGGAAAATACAAATTTTGTCTGAAAAAATCTGATGTGGGTCTTATAATCATTTATCAATTGGTTATTACATCTAATCCATTTTATTTAATATATTTCTCTTCTTATTGAGACAACAAAAATAATGACGTTTAAACTTCAGTATTGATACTTGACGACTTTTACCAAGTTTTGTTGGCGAATTAGTCTCTCGCTCAAGTATGGGCAACCATCAAAATTTAGGTAGGTAGGAGACAGAATCTTATTAAAAAAATTAGAATAAAAAACTATTGAAGAAATGCAAGTAAGTTTTCTGTTTACCTCGAAAATACGAGTAACAATTAAACTTGATTTGTGATTTTAAAGATACATGATTTAATTCAATACCAATTAATAATCAAGAAATATGAAGTAGAGATGAAAGATAGAAGTGAATCAAACCAATATTAGTCAGTTGCAGTGACCTCGAGAAGGTGACCTCGAGGTGGCTTAGGGCAGTAAGAACAATTAAGTAAGAGAATCAAAATAAGAACAATTTAAGCTAAGGAACAATTCTGATGAAACAACAGGCAAAAGTAGAGAGTGTATTCATTGCTCAGTAAAAAAAGAAGATCTTACAAATGATTGGGGTCCCCCTTATATAGTGGAGGAACCCTAAATAAGGAATATTTTCATTTACAGTAGGGAATATTCTTGGTACAGCTGTCTAACCGTCTAGTACGGAATTGTACGATCCTATTCCATGATTTACGCCGTGACTTAGGGGACGTGGTAGGAATCTAACTTGCTTTAGTACAAATCCATAACGGTACTATTTCGAGGTCAAACACATCCGACCTCGGTATGCATCGTGCTTCATCTTCGAACTCGGGTCTGGTCCCTCGAGCTCGACCCTGGCCTTACTCGGACTTTGACTTCGGACGACCTCCCAAGTGTATAGATCGAAGGCATTCGAACTCGACCGCATACAGATAGTCCCCGCATTTCTTAGAGTAAGATGATAAGAAACGTTTTTGATACTCGTTTTCCCGAAGCCTTTAGTGATGACGTTAATTCTGTGACGCATGCGTTCGAAGTGACCGAAACGTCCCGCCGGTCCACTTCCCCAAAACATTGAATGCACGCCAGTATTGGTCGGCCACTAGCGCCGCCAAACTGTCGTTACCCCTCTATAAATATGAGGCGATTCCTCTTAGTGAAGAACTTTACCTTTTCGTTACATTTTCCCTGTCTTCATCTCTTTCTCTAATCGCCCTTTTCCACCGCTTCTTTAAGCGCCGAAAAACACCAAGCTTTTGTAAGAAACACTACATCCCTGTCCAACCCGTATTCTTTAGCTTACATCCATGGCTAAAACTTCCAAAACGGTCCCAAAAAAGGACAAGGCTTCGTCTTCTTCTACTTCCTGGTCGGCCAAACCGGTGGTGCCGCCAACTCTTGAGAAAATCACCCCCGGTCCTTGCGTAATCAAGAAGGACTTTAATATTGAAAATCCTGCCGACATCCCAGGCCGATGTGAGCATGCATCTCGATACATTAGCCTGATATCGAAGCAGATTATCAAGGATATGAGAAATGACTGTGGCTGGGGAGATGAGGTCGTTATTCAGATCCCGCACCCCGAGGAAAGCATTACTTCCCACATGGAGAGGTTTTTAAGCGTTTACACTTATCCCTTCACTTTGGGTCCCCTCGATCCGGTGGTCATCGATTTCTGCAAAATATACGAAGTCATCCTTGGTCAGATTCATCCCTCTTTTTGGCATATCGTGATTATGCTGCGCTTCTTTTTCGAAAAGGCCGAGGGGTTGGACTTCACCCTTAACCACCTGATTCGATTATATCGGCCTCAGCTATTCCGAGGGCTCATCAAGTTGCAACGCCGAACGACGAAGGCCATCTTCGCCAGTACTGACGAGACCAAAGATCGAGTTTGGATGAGCCGGTTCATCAGAGTAAGAACTTCGGATGTCATCCCTGGGGACAAGATGCCATTCCCGGAGAGATGGAATTTTAGACGTAAGTGGAGTTCCTTTCCCCGATATCTATTCATGTTCTACTCCTTCATCTTATAATACCTTCATCTTCTTTTTGTCAGCCACTCCATGGGCGCCCCTCACGGTGCCGGACCTCGAGGACTGGGTTCGAAAGTTAGCTGCCACCTTTTCCTACAACAAGCGCAAGTGGCGTGAATTAGTGAAGGGCCAGTGGGAGGCCAAGAACCATGGTAAGCGCTTTCCCGAGTTCCAAAAACTTTTCATATACTGGTAGAGTGCCAATTTACTCATGTCTATTTGTGCAGGCCTTGGGGATGCATCTGAGATGAGGCCGGCTCCGGTCGGGGAGAAGACCAGACCTTAGATTCCGAAATCGGAGAAGGATAATAAAAGGAAGATGGCTTCAAAGCCCGAAGGCCCTCAAGATAAGAAAACACCTGCTCGAAGGCTGCGAAAAAGATTTGCTCAAACGGGCGCGGATTCGGCCCATGATTCCCCGGAAGATGAGGAAAATGATGGCGAAGAGTCGACGTACGTGCTTCGAACCAGGAAACCAATCGAGGCCGCCATACCTTCCGAACTGGGGACTTCGTCTCGTTGTGAGGGAACCCCGGAGGAAGATGCGGGCGGGCCCCCTGTGTCCTCGAAGGTTGACATTGTCCCTCCGTCTTCAACCACTATACCGGAGGGGGCAAATGATGAGACCTTCAAAGCTAATGAGAACGCCCCGAGTGAAGAGCTTGGGGCCACGATAACCGGTCACTCCCTTTCTTTGCCAACTTATTCCGAGGGGGCAATCGAGGAAGCCAACGCTCTGCGAATGCCCGATCCGAGCAATATCTTCAAGGAAGATCCTTTTCAAGGTTGCTATGCTGGGGTTGAGGATGCCAACGACCTCAACGATGCATCCGCCATTTTTGACGAGGCTCAACCTCTCCTCTATCGGGTAAGTACTTACTTTCATTATTGTAAATTTCTCCTTTCTTTCTTTTCTATTGACTAACATATCCCCATTTCACGTATAGGCCATCGCAAAGTTTAGAACTGAGCTAAGCCAGTGTGAGGCCGAGCTCAAGAAAGTTTTGGGTGAAGACAAGGCCCTAAGGCTCCTCTGTATCCAAAAGGAAGAGGAGCTTAAGGATCTCCGGACCGCATTGGCCAAAGCTCAAAAAAGCGAGTCCGAACATGATGAGCAAGTAACTATGCTTTTAATAGAATAGGACCTTCTTGGCCCTACTACGGAGGCTAACTCTTCAATATCCCAGCTGCAGCAAAAGATAGATATGATTGGGCAGCTCCGGAGCGAGGTTGATCAAGTTAAAGCTGATTGTCATCAGTGGAAGAAGAACATGGATCAACTTGTTGCCGATAAAGAGGCTGTTACGGCCCAACTGGCCTCGGCTGAAGCCCAACTCCGGGGCATTCAAGCGAAAGGTCTGGCTCAGGCCAAGAAGATCGAGGAGTTGGAGGCCGAGCTCGCCAGAACCTGGGCCGAAACCGAACAGGCCAAGGCTGAAGCTGTACAAGCCAAGGCCGAAGCTGAGAAGACGAGGGTTGCGGCTTATAAATCCATTGCCATGTACTTAAGGGATGCCGCAGCTGTTCAAGATGAGTTGAAGGAGGACTCCGATTGGGGAAAGCTGAGCAAAGATTTGGCTAAGTGCCAAGCCCGGAGGGAGACTCTCAAAGAGATTCACGCCCGGGGGTTCGATCTTGCCGCGGAGATAGCCGAGGCAAAGGCGCGGGAAACCGATGCCAGGTTTCTTGTCTCTTCCGGTGATGAGGACGTAGTGAGTGTCTCCGGGGATAGGGAAAGTGAAGAAGATGTTCCCGAGGGAGAGGAGGCTCCCGAAGATAGAGCTGCTGAAGGCGCAGTTTCTGAAGATGACGCTTCCGGGGATGTAGCCCCGAAAATAGATTAGGTTTTTATTTTCTTTTTTGTGTAAGGGCCCTTCGAGGGCGTTGTAAACATGTTTTGTAAAATACCCCTCATGAATATAAAGCATCTTTTAGTTCTATCCTTAACTTGTGTTGAATTTTATTTTGTTCTCTTATGTGGAAGACTTCGATAATTCAATCAATCAGTCCGAGTCTTGATTCGGATTCAGAACGTAATAAACCCTTAGGTTTTTACTGATCAATATATAATCAATTTGATAAGAGCTCGGAATAGTGGGACTCTTGAGTCCGAGTTGAGTAAGAGCGAGGTCTTGAACTCCAAATGATTTGGCCCTTGAGCTCTCTTAAGCTGGCCCTTAGGCTCTTTTAAGTCGGCCCTTAGGCTCTTTAGGTTGGCCCTTAGGCTCTTTAAGATGGGCCAATTCGGCCTTTAAAGTGGATATACTTTTCCTTGTTTTCGGCTAAAAGACTTAGTAAAAATTTTGTATGCCTTAGCATGTATTTTTTATACTCGTTTAGATTTTTCGGAGGTTCGATGTATCGGAACCTTATTAGTAATTTGTTTCAGCAAACATAATTGAAATTTCTTGAGGTATTTCCGAAGGCCAATGCTATCGAAGCCCTTGGATTATTCGAGGGCCGAATTTATCGAGGCCCTCAGATTTTTTGGGGGGCTGAATTTATCGAAGCCCTTTATATTTTGCTTTTGCCGAGGGTAGCCTGATTCAACTGCTTTTACAAAGTGTTTGAAGGCCTTAAATTTATAGCGGAAGTCGGACGTCTCCGAGCCGTATTATTTCGGCCGTAGCCTTTTATATGACCGTAGTCTTTAATATGGCCGTAGCCTTTAATTTGGCCGTAGCCTTCGGGTGTGTCTCTTGGACTTGTTCCCCGATAACTTTTCAAACTTGTTCGGAAAGTTAGTCCCCGAGCATATTGGCCTTGGCCTTTGTTTTGGGGGGATGCCTCTTTGAGGTCTTTTGAGTCCGAGTTTTTCTGTGACTCGAGTGCATTGACTGTCGATGATAGTCCCCGAGTACTCGGGGGTGTTCTTATGCTTTGGCTCTTGAGCCGTTTCCCGTAGGATTATAAGTGTAGAGTTCGCGTAATAGTAAATAAGGTGTTTTTGATATTGACAAAATGCTTCTTCAAATAATTGATACATACGTACATGCTTTGCCATTGGGGCTTTGACTATTCTATATGGACACGGTTCATCTGACCGTTTGGCCCATTACAAAGTTTTCCTATCGAGGCCCTCTTAGGCGTGAAGTGTTTTCCTTGAAAATATAATCCCCGAGGGTGATGCCCCCCCAGTATTCGAGGCTGATTAAAGAGAAACCTTGAATACTGTTAAGTTCTCCTTAGGTAGCACATAGTTTTTGCCTCGTTAAAAACCTTGCCGGTAAAACCCATTTGGGAAAAAATTCGATCTAAGGGGAATAGAGTGCACGCATGCTTTAAAACCTAAGGCCTTTGTGTAGAAACATGTTGCCTTCGAGATCGTATGCCCTCGATCGACAGCCTGGAACTCAAATGGACAAATGGATAAAGTCGTACCTTAGCAGTAGTACCGTTTGAGCAATGATATGTTCTAATTGTTTGGCAGTTGTTGACCTTCCATTGTGCTGAGTTTATAAGATCTTTTACCGATAATTCCGAGGACTCGGTATGGTCCTTCCCAATTCGGGCCAAGTTTCCCTTCATTTGGGTCTCGAGTATTAAGGGTGACCTTCCGTAGGACCAGGTCCCCGATTCCAAAATGTGGAAGGTTGGTTCTTCTGTTGTAGTACCTTTCGATCCTTTGTTTCTGTGCGACCATCCGAACGAGCGCCGCTTCTCGCTTTTCGTCCAATAACTCGAGGCTGGCGTTCATGGCCTCGTGGTTTTACTCCTCCGATGCATGCCGAAACCTGGCACTGGGCTCTCCAACTTCGATGGGGATGAGGGCCTCAGAGCCATATACTAGAGAGAACGGGGTGGCCCCCGTACTGGACTTTGATGTGGTCCGATACGCCCAAAGGACCTCGGGTAAAACTTCTCTCCATTTCCCCTTTGCATCATCCAGTCTTTTCTTGAAGTTCTGAATGATAGTTTTATTTCTTGACTCGGCCTGTCCATTTCCGGTTGGGTGGTACGGTGTCGATAAAATCCTCTTTATTTTATGGGCTTCTAGGAACTCTGTTACCTTGCTACCGATGAATTGCTTTCCGTTGTCACACACGATCTCGGCGGGTATCCCGAATCGACATATAATGTGGTCCCAGATAAAGTCAATAACTTCTTTTTCTCGGACCTTCTCGAAGGCCTGCGCCTCCACCCACTTAGAGAAATAGTCAATCATAAACAGGATAAATTTAGCTTTACCTGGGGTCGTTGGTAGGGGACCTACTATATCCATTCCCCATTTCATGAAAGGCCACGAGGATAGGACCGAATGAAGTTGTTCTCCAGGCTGATGGATCATCGGTGCGAATCAATGACACTTATCACATTTTCTGACAAATTCCTTGGTATCCTTTTCCATGTCGTCCCAGTAGTAACCTGCTCTGATAACTTGGCGAACGAAAGACTCGGCGCCGGAGTGATTCCCACAAGTGCCTTGATGGATTTCTCGAAGGACATAATCGGTGTCTCCTGGTCCCAAACATACCGCCAATGGCCCATCGAACGTTCTCCTATACAATGTCCCATCTTCATCCAATGCAAATCTAGCAACTTTGGCTCGTAAGGCCCTCGATTCTTTGTGGTCCGACGGAAGTTTTCCATTCTTCAAATAGTCAATATACTTATTCCTCCAGTCCCACGTCAAGCTTGTTGAATTTATTTCGACATGACCCTCTTCAACCACGGACCTTGATAATTGGACAACAGTCCCCGGGATGATGTCATCTTCTTCAATAGAAGAGCCTAGATTGGCAAGCGCATCGGCCTCACTGTTTTTCTCTCAAGGCACATGATCCAGAGTCCACTCCTTGAAGCGATGCAAGGTTACCTGCAGTTTATCCAAGTACCGTTGCATCCTGTCTTCTCGAACCTCAAAGCTTTTATTTACTTGGTTTACAACCAATAGGGAATCGCACTTGGCCTCGTTGACTTCTGCTCCCAAGCTTTTAGCAAGCTCAAGACCTGCAATCATGGCCTCATACTCGGCCTCATTGTTAGTTAATCTTGGAGTTTTGATAGATTGCCTAATAGTATCACCTGTGGGAGGTTTTAAGACAATGCCGAGTTCGGACCCCTTCACATTCGAGGCACCGTCCGTAAAAAGGGTCCATACCCCCGATGTTGTACCCGAGCTTAGTAGGAGTTCTTTCTCCACTTCGGGTACGAGGGTCGGCGTAAAATCGGCCACAAAGTCAACTAGATTTGAGACTTGATGGCCGTTTGGGGTTGATATTCGATATCGTACCCCCTGAGTTCGACGACCCACTTGGCCAATCGGCCCGATAGCTCGGGCTTATGCAAAACGTTTCGGAGAGGGTAAGTGGTTAATACACATATGGGATGACACTGAAAATATGGTTTTAGCTTCTTAGATGCGCTTATCAATGCAAGTGCTAATTTTTCTAAGTGAGGATATCTAGTCTCAGCATCTCCTAGAGTTCGACTTACGTAATAAACAAGGAATTGCGTACCTTGCTCTTCTCGAACTAATACTCCACTTACCGCTACCTCGGATACTGCCAGGTATAGATAAAGCCTTTCGTCTTCCTTCGAGGTGTGAAGGAAAGGCGGGCTTGACAGATATCGCTTTAACTCCTCCAAGGCTTGCTGACATTCCGGGGTCCACGCGAAATCCTTTTTCTTTTTGAGCAAGGAAAAGAAACGGTGACTCCGATCCGAAGTCCTTGAAATGAATCTACCCAAGGCAGCTATTTGCCCTGTTAGCCTTTGCACGGCCTTCACACTATCCACGATCGTGATATCCTCGATAGCCTTGATCTTATCGGAATTGATTTCGATACCCCGATTTGATAAGGAACTTCCCCGAGCCAACTCTGAAGGCACATTTCTCGGGTTAAGCTTCATGTTGTATTTCCTCAAAATTGCAAACATTTCCTGCAAATGTACTAAATGGTCCTCTGCGCGCAGGGTCTTAACCAACATGTCATCAATATAGACTTCCATTGTTTTACCTATTTGTTCTTCAAACATTTTGTTAACTAAGCGTTGGTATGTAGCTCCTGCGTTTTTTAGTCCGAAGGGCATTACGTTGTAACAATAAGTTCCAAACTTAGTTATAAATGAAGTCTTTTCCTGGTCCTCTAGGTTCATCTGAATTTGATTGTACCCGGAGTAGGCATCGAGAAAAGTTATGGTCTCGTGGCCAGCCGTGGCATCAATCATTCAGTCGATGTTTGGCAATGGGAAAGAATCTTTCGGACATGCTTTGTTCAAGTCCTTATAATCCACACACATTCTAAGCTTATTTCCTTTTTAGGAACCACAACTACGTTTGCTAACCACTCGGGATACTTTACCTCCCGAATGGATCCTATTTTAAGGAGTTTGGTTACCTCGTCTTTTATGAAGGCATGCTTTACCTCGGACTGAGGCCTCCTCTTTTGCTTCACCGGTTTGAACCTGGGATCGGTGCTCAACCGATGTGTGGTGATTTCTGGCGGGATCCCTGTCATATCTTTTTCTCGGGCATGTACTCGATCAAAATGACCTGCTCCAGTTCCTCGATAGTTGACTTTGTCGCATCAAATTCTTCGGGAACGACGAAGGTTCGAGGAGTAAGGAATCCTCATCTTCGTCTTCGATCACCTGTTGCTTCGACTCCATCGAGGCTGGAGGCGGTAATTGCTATTTGGCGGCCTGCTTATCTTTAGGGCGATTTCTCCGTGGTCGGAGGCTCTGGAATCGGTCCTACTTCCTCGATTGCAAACATCTCCTTTACAACATGTTGCTCCCCATAGACCATTTTTACTCCTTCCTTTGTTGGGAACTTCATCATCTGGTGAAGAGTTGAAGGCACTGCCCTCATGTTGTGTATCCATGGTCTCCCGAAGAGTGCGTTATACCTCATATCACCTTCGATAACATGGAACTTTGTATCTTGTATGGTCCCGGCTACGTTCACTGGCAAGATGATCTCTCCCTTTGTTGTTTCGCTTGCCATGTTGAAGCCATTCAAGACCCGGGATGCAGGTATGATCTGATCTTGTAGGCCGAGTTGTTCTACGACCCTCGATCTGAGTATGTTTGCTGAGCAACCTGGATCCACTAAAACATGTTTAACTTGAATTTTATTCAAAAGGATAGAGATTACCAGGGCGTCGTTGTGAGGCTGAGATATGCCTTCTGCTTCCTCGTCACAGAATGATAAGACGTCCTCGGGCACATAACTCCGAGTTCGTTTTTCCCTGGTGATCGATACTTTGGTACGCTTGATCATGGTTCGTTGAGGGACGTCGACTCCACCAATGATCATGTGGATCACATGTTGTGGTTCTTCTTGTTCGTTCTCCTTGCATCTCTCTCCACGAGGTGATTCTTAGCCCGATCACTTAGGAATTCTCGAAGGTGCCCCTCGTTAAACAAGCGAGCCACTTCTTCCCTTAGCTGTCTGCAATCTTCTGTCCGATGACCATGTGTACCATGATACTTGCTTATCAAGTTCGGGTTTCTTTGAGAAGGATCGGTCTATATTGGCCTGGGCCACTTGGGGCCTTTAATTCTCCCAATAGCGGAGACAATCCCTGATGCATCAATGCTGAAGTTGTATTCTGATAATCTAGGAGCTTCTGCGGGGTCGGAATATTTGTCAAATCCGCTTTTGCTCATGAGTCCCCGAGAGCTTTGTCCTCGATCATTTCTTCGATTACTCCGAGGAATGTTGCGGCTCGGGCTGCTGTTCCTTCAATCGGCATATGGCTGGTACCGCTCTTTGTTGAATCTCGATTCCCGGACTGTGTCCCTAGGGGGCTTGGCTGCGAATCTGCTAGGATACACTGAGCCCGAGGGGGCTCCCAACTGATCGTCCTCGACCCTGATTTTTGACTGATAACGATTGTGCACATCCGACCATGTCACAGCCGGATATTTAATCAAGTTCTGCTTCAACTGTCGAGAAGCGATCGAACTCATTTCATTCAGACCTTGCATAAAGGCCTGCACTGCCCAATCCTCGGAAACCGGAGGTAATTCCATTCTTTCCATCTGAAACCGGGACATGAACTCCCTCAGCATCTCGTCGTGCCTTTGCTTAATTTTGAAAACGTCCGACTTTCTCTTGGCAACCTTTATGGCCCCGGTGTGCACTTTTACGAAGGCGTCCGCCAACATAGCAAATGAGTCAATAAAGTTAGGAGCTAAGTTGTGATACCAAATCATGGCTCCCTTTGATAGTGTTTCTCCAAATTTTTTTAACAGCACTGACTTGATTTCATTATCAGTCAAATCATTCCCTTTGATTCCGCAAGTGTACGAAGTGATATGCTCGTTGGGGTCGGTTATTCCATTATACACAATCCATTATACTTGTGTATATCGGGCATGCAAAATTTCTTAGGGATGGGCATCGGAGCTGCGCTCTGAGGGAACGGTTTTTGTATGAACTTCTTGGCGTCTAAACCTTTCAAAATTGGAGGTGCCCCCGGTATCTGGTCTACACGGGAGTTATAGGTCTCCACTTTCTTATCATTGTCTTCAATTTTCTTTTCTCCGGACTCGATCCTCTTGGTAAGCTCTTCGAGAATTTTCATAATCGCCGGGTCAGTCCCCGAGCCGTTCTCATTAGACCTTTCTGGCGTTGGCTCAGCACATCGATTGTTTTCATGCTCAGCTACGCTCAGGGTTTTATTTTGACTTTGGAGTTGAGCGATGGCGGTTTGTTGAGCCTGAAGCATCTCGAATATTACTTGGAGACTGACTCCCCCATCTCCCACTCCTGGCGTTCCTTGATCCCCTGGTCGGGCTTCCCTGCGTGCATTCCCTACGGGGTCTGTGCCTGCACGTGTTTAGAGCGTTATGCGAACTGACATCAACCGGCTCCATATTTGGCACTCCCTCAGGGTTTATGGGCGGTACACCGACCCCTATACCGCTGTTTTCTCGAAGACCCTCACTGTCATGAACAGGTGCGTTTTGTGTGCTAGACATGTTCAAGCCTGAAAATCAATAAATCTTGACAAGAAAAAGTGTAAAGATAACATGTGTAACGAGAATCAGTAAAGAAATAATCATTATTATCTTTAGCCCCACAGTGGGCGCCAAACTGTTTACCTCAAAAATACGAGTAACAATTAAACTTGATTTGTGGTTTTAAAGATACGTGATTTAATTCAATACCAATTAATAATCAAGAAATATGAAGTAGAGATGAAAGATAGAAGTGAATCAAACCAATATTAGTCAATAGCAGTGACCTCGAGGTGGGTTAGGGCAGTAAGAACAATTAAGTAAGAGAATCAAAATAAGAACAATTTAAGCTAAGGAACAATTCTGATGAAACAACAGGCAAAAGTAGAGAGTATATTCTTTGATCAGTAAAAAAAGAAGATCTTACAAATGATTGGGGTCCCCCTTATATAGTGGGGGAACCCTAAATAAGGAATATTTCCATTTAAAGTAGGGAATATTCTTGGTACAGTTGTCTAACCGTCTAGTACGAAATTGTACGATCCTATTCCGTGATTTACGCTGTGACTTAGGGGACGTGGCAGGAATCTAACTTGCTTTAGTACAAATCCATAACGGTACTATTTCGAGGTCAAACACATCCGACCTCGGTATGCATCGTGCTTCATCTTCGAACTCGGGTCTGGTCCCTCGAGCTCGACCCTAGCCTTACTCGGACTTGGACTTCGGACGACCTCCCAAGTGTATAGATCGAAGGCATTCGATCTCGACCGTATGCATTTTCATAAGTTGAAAACGTAGGAGCTTTGAATTAAGGAAAACCATAGTAAATCATTTAATTTATTGCTTTGTGCATGGAAAAGAAATTGGTGAAGCTGCTGAGTGACTTGTCCATTAGTTTACCTTTTTTATGTTAACTAAAATTAATACATTAATTTAGTATTAATTAACGAAGGTTCTATTTTGATAAATGAAAAATGTTCCTAAAAAGAGAGTGTGAAGGCAAAATATTCCAATATAAAAGTGGCATATTGTTAGAGTATTATGGCAACCGAAGCCCGCAACTAGCTTCTTCTTGTGCGCGCACCGCTCCGCACCATCACTCCGCCATCTCCATACTCGTCTCGCTGAACATGAGCTCTGATAGCAGTTGTTGGGCTAAACTAGTCCAAATACACTCTTAACATGGTGTGATATTGTCCGCATTAAGCCAAGCACGCATGATTTTTTCCAAAATGCCTCACACCATTAAGAGATCTCTACACCTTATATATAGACTCCCAATCTTCTCAGCTACCAATGTGGGACTTTGCTCGCACACCCAATACTTTTTTTCAAATTTATGTTGCATTTTACTATGTTTTAACTCGATGTAGTTTTTCAACTATCCAGATATATGATTAATCGCAAATAAACAATTTTAGTTGGTTTAATTATTAATTTATACTCATATAAAAGTGTTTATAAATGTTTTAGAGATAATTTAGTAGTGATATTCTTTCAAGGTTTTCTAAAACGTATTCTTCCTAAATGACAATCTAACCGCACAAGTATTTTTAAATCAAAAATTAAACTCACGATAATTATTTTAAAATCAAACAAAAAAATTCCTACACCGGTTAATGATGCGATGGGGGAAGTTTTTCTTTTTTCATCAATGCTGGCCCAGTCGAGGCTCGTCCATGCCCAATCCCGATGGGCCTTCGATTTGCCCCTACCCAAACCGAATGATTGTTTTGATGGGCTTTAATTCCTTATTTGTTTTCATAATCTTTATTTAGTTTCTGTTTTTTCGCTATCTGGAAAAGAAAAAAAAAATCAAGTTTGCTGCAATCGTTCTTGTTTGATATTATATGATTCGCCTTCATAGAAAATACGGAAAAAATAAAAAATAAAAAATAAAAGTGATACTAGTAATTCACTTCTTCTTTCTTTATGGGGTCAACTGGATACATAGGCAAATGAAAGTTAAATTAGGTAAAGCTAGCATTAAGTTCTTTTGAAAACTAATAAATTTTCTTTTTTCTTCACATTGACTAATAGCTATTCAATAAATTGTATTCTCATCATATAAGCGTACTTTCAATAAAATGGAACATATTTTTTTATATTCAGTGTTCGGTATCTTTAGGGCGTCGATTAATTCGAATTTGTACTGCGTAACATCCATAAAAAAGAAAAGCACTTCCGATCAAGATTCTTTTTATTTCCAAAACTCGAACACAAAACCTCTAGTTAAAAATAGATGAATCCTATCTATCCCAGTTAAACTCATTGCAGTAAACTACTAATTATTCAATATCAATCTACGAGAAGTGAGAGCACTTAGTATGCAAACGTGCAAATAGTCATTTTCTTGCCCATAATAATTTTATTCTAAAGTAAGATCGACAAGATATTACTTTTCTTTGTTCACATTGATGTGGCAATATATTTTTCCATCTCTTAGAGAGTCCAAAATTTTTGTTATAAAAAGAATCATAGACTTACTGATGATGGGACATATACTGTTTTAATTTTACCAAAGTGCTGTTAGGTGTTTGTCATAATTTTCTTTTCATATTTGGTTTTCCTATTTGTTGAAAGAAAGGGCAACATATTTACCTTAATTGGGTTTTCCTTCTTGTAGAAGGAAATTACAAATCTTCCATATTTGGCTAGTTCCTTTTCTTGTAGTAAAAGGTTTGGAGTTCTATAAATTGAGGATCCGCCCTTCTCATTCAGTAGCATCCACAATGTAGCCATATAGGGTTTGAGAGTCGTGTTTAGGGGGAGAACTTTACGGGACAAGTGTTAGTGTGTCACTTGTGTTTGCCTCTTCGTGAGGTTGTTCTCTCGATATTTTGTACTCTCTTTTATATAGTGGATTGCTCATCTCCGCCGTAGATGTAGGTCAGTTGACCGAACCACGTTATATGTTTGTGTCTCTTTTGGTATATTTCTCTTTTTGTATGATTTATCGTCGTTCGAGGTTTGCTTTGCTAGCTTCCGCATGACACCTGATTTTCTCGGTCCTAGCAAGTGGTATCAGAGCAAGGTTCAAGACAGGTTCATCTTGGCGGGTTCAGTTCTAGCTGCAACATATTTGACGATAATCGTGATTTTTGTCTGAGAAATTTGACCGGAGTGCTACGCACGTTGAGACAAACTTTGTGGCGGAGATTTGGAGATGCGACCTGTTGAAGGCTATGTGAAGAAGGTGGATCAAGTTTATTTTGTCAGAAAATTGAGGCCAAGGGGGAGAATTGTTATGTGTTTGCCATAATTTTCTAACCATATTTGGTTTTTCTATTTGTTGAAAGAAAGGGCAACATGTTTACCTTAATTAGGTTTTCCTTCTTGTAGAAGGAAATTACAAATCTTCCATATTTGGCTTGTCCCGTTTCTTGTAGTAAAAGGTTTGGAGTTCTATAAATTGAGGATCCGCCCTTCTCATTCAGTAGCATCCACAATGTAGCCATATAGGGTTTGAGAGTCGTGTTTAGGGGGAGAACTTTACGGGATAAGTGTTAGTGTGTCACTTGTGTTTGCCTCTTCAGTGAGGTTGTTCTCTCGATATTTTGTACTCTCTTTTATATAGTGGATTGCTCATCTCCGCCGTGGATGTACCACGTTATATGTTTGTGTCTCTTTTGGTATATTTCTCTTTTTTGTATGATTTATCGTCGTTCGAGATTTGCTTTGCTAGCTTCCGCATGACACCTGATTTTTTCGGTCCTAACAAGTGCGGCATTGCATTTCAACTAAAGTCAATAGCGTTAGTAAAGAATAATGAACCTTTTTTATAGTTAGGGTTTGAATAGTCAAAGGGGATAATATTACTTTTTGTTTTTGTTTAGAGATCCCCGCATAAATGCAGGGTAAGACTGCGTACAATAGATCATTGTGGTCCGGCCCTTCCCCGGACCCCGCACATAACGGGAGTTTAGTGCACCGAACTGTCCTTTTTGTTTTTGGTTAGAGAAGTGGATAATATCAGGTCATTCTAATATACGTTTTTCCAATTATGTTGCTCGAATCCTCTAAAAATATCACATTAAGCGTATCAGATCTTCCAAAGATAATAGCTTTTGAAGGATTCGACGCGCACCCAGTGATACTTTTGAAGAACCCGAGCAACACAAATTTACAACAAGAGCCCGAGACAATTTTTATAATGATTTGGAGTTGCTCTACATGTTGTCTTAAAGTACTGAATTGGTTGCTAAATTCTTTCACGAGGTTAATTTAGCATTAAGAAATTACCTTTAAATCTTTTTTTTTTCTGACAAGAATCCAAAAATATGCACACGTATATACACATACAATAACAAATACAAATACTATATTTACATTGTTTAATTAAGACAAAAGAACTTGTATTCGTAAGCAATTACATAATCAAGGAATCTTTCTTAGGTAGGCAAAGAGGAACTTTGCTGAGTGAATATTCTAAAAAGAATTCATCAGTTTTTCCAACAATTCAACTACAAATATATCAGGCTTGAATCTTATTAAGTCTCACCAAATTGACTAAAGGGGAAAAAGAATCCCCTTCACCCCTGGAAGTGTTGGAAGCAACAAAACTCTAACAAAAAGAAGATTTTGCGACGATCTTTAAATTGAAAAACATAAATTAAATTATTGAAAGATGAGCTGATTGTTTAGCACTAATTGATTGAATCACGTAGTTAATTAGTACACGACATTAAATAATGTTGCGGCCAAATGCATACACAAGTATATATAATCAACAAGTAATAAAATAGTAAGTAGAATATCGTTCCCATGAGAACTTGTTATCAACTAGTATTAACTAGGTTAAATGATTTTAATTATCTAAATAAGAATTAAACCCAAAAGTGGTAATTCTGAACTATTTAAAGTAAAAAAAATTTGAACTTTGAACAAATGAAGAGTCGATTTTTTATGTTATATTATCAATATGATGAAAACGATCTTGGGTGATGGGCTATCTAACAATCATTTTGTATTCTTTAGCTGATTCAACTTCTCAATCTATCTAGTTTATTAATCACAGGGTTAATATTACTAGTAGAATTTGATCTCGTAGCATTCGATCTCCCGAAGTACTACTTGCCTATTCAAGTCAATCTAATACCTATATTCCTGTAGAATGAGAATTAAGAAGAATGCATTTGTAATTGCTGTATAATGACTAAGCAAGATTGTTAGGTATATTCCTATCCTAACTGCGAAATCATCCCCCTAGGCACGTGTTCAGAAACATGCTTTACTCAATTCTATGTGCAACCTAGAATTTTTTCTCCCCGGTTCAACCTTAGATTCATAGATAATTTAGATTCACATTGAGTAGGCCCACTAAGAAGTATAATGCTTTATACAAGAAACTTTTCGTTCCCATGACTCAAACGCGAAGAGCGAAGGGTGTATACGGGTAAACCGGAGGTAGCGGGCACCCCAATTTCCCGGTGAGGCAAACAAAGCAAGGACATGACTGCAGGGAATTGGATTCTAAGCCAGGAGCCTCTCGAATCAAGGTCCGAGCAAAATACCTACCCTCGGAGTCATCGAGACCACGCCCCCCGGGTCCGGTTCGAGTTTCGAGACCTCGGAGAGCATTACGGAACGACCATGCACGATTAACAAAGGGCCGTGATATCCGTGTCCGGCCGGATGTCACGGCGTGAACCCATATCAGCAGTAGATCAGTGATTAGCGAAGAGGAAGATTTTTACTTTTCTTAGAGTTGTACTTAGGGTAAAATTCTCCTACTACATAAAGGGGAAACTGATTATTTATTAGACACATTGTAATACACATATTAAGGCAATATGCATTTATTCCCTCTGCTTCTAAAGATTATTCTAAGTTCTTATTTTGTTCATAGCCCATCATAAGTGTTTTGTTCCGAATCGAAGACAGGCTACTTGTTTGGTTCACAATCGATCCAGAACTCGGTCCTACAACTGGTTTGGCCATTATCCTATCTAATTTGCTCATCTAACGGTATTATTCACTTGTATTTAATTAGTCCACATATCCTTAAAATCGCGTATAAATTCAATTGTTATCTATTTTTAAGGGTAAATAGTTTGGCGCCCACCGTGGGGCTAAGGATAATAGTGCCAATTTGATACAAATTTCCATAACTCACTTTATTTTACGCTTGTTCTTTAAGATTTTAATTTCAGGTTAACTTAAGAATGTCAAACTCTCAATCTGCTCACTTGAACGTTGATGCTGAGTCTGGGCACCATGGCGAGAACAACAATATAGTACCTAGCAACGAGGTGCCCCATGTTGACCCCAACGGAGTCTCAGTTGCGGACCCGATGATGCCAACTCACTTGTGGCCATCGATGCAAACTTTCTGACCGACCCCGAGAACAGCGTTCGCGGAGGAGCTCGATCAACAGCTCGGGTTACGCACGACGGTGAAGGCGACGAGATCAATCTGCGGGTGATCTACGAGATGTTACAAGCTCAACAAGCGGCGATAGCCCAGCTGCAAAACCAAAGCCGCGCCCCCAGCAGAGTTGAGCCCGAACCATCCCAGGTGAACACCCGAAGAAATGAACAAATCACGGGAAGGCTGGGTGAAGTTGAGCCCAGGACCAACCCCGAAATAATAAAGATGCTTTGAGGAATTGACAAAGCGGGTGGAATCGAGGAAGAAGAAGATTAAAGCCAACGACAAAAAAATGGAGACCTATAACTCCAGAGTTGATCAAATTCCAGGAGCACCCTCTATATGAAAGGCTTGATTCCAAGAAATTTGTCCAAAGGCCTTCCCCCCCGAGCGTGGCATCGAAGCCAATCTCAAAGAAGTTCCATATGCCCGAAATTCTGAAGTATAACGGAACCACGGATCGAAATGCACGTGACCTCCTACACGTGCGCCATCAAGGGAAATGACTTAGAAGATGACGAAATCGAGTCGGTTTTGCTGAAAAAGTTCGGAGAAACCCTGTCAAAAGGAGCAATGATATGGTATCACAATTTACCCCCTAATTTTATTCATTCATTTGCTATGCTTCCAGATGCCTTTGTAAAAGCGCACGCCGAGGCCATCAAGGTCGAGACCAGATAATCGGACCTATTCAAAGTAAAACAAAGAGATAATGAAATGATCAGGGAATTCTTGTCGAGGTTTCAAATGGAACGAATAGACCTGCCTCCGGTTGCGGACGATTGGGCCATTCGGGCATTCACTCAAGGACTCAACCCCCAAAGCTCCTTCGCTTCACAATAGCTGAAACAGAATTTGATAGAATACCCGGCGGTAACCTGGGCCGACGTTCATAATAGGTATCAATAAAAAATTAGAGTCGAGGATGATCATCTTGGGGCCCCTCCGGGTCCGTTTATCCCATCAGAACTAACGACATGTCTAAGAGAACCGTCGACCATGAACTAAGACCGAACATAGACCGGTATCAACCGCATAGCGTAGATTGAAAGGGTAACGGATCTGGGCGTAACCCTGTGAGAAATGAAAAAAGGAATCGAGGCCACAATATCCAGGGACTCATGAGCAAAAACGGTTTTGACAGGCCACTCGGGGCCAGGGAGGCAATGAGATTATCAGAATATAACTTCAATGTCGATGACGCCAGCATCGTGTCCTCCATCGGACGCATCAAAGATACAAAGTGGCCTCGGCCATTGCAGTCCGACCCTACCCAAAGAGACCCTAACCTGATGTTTAAGTATCACGACACTCATGTCTATAAGACTGAGGACTGCCGACAACTAAGAGAAGAAGTGGCCGGTTATTCAATAACGGGCATCTCCGGGAATTTCTGAGTAATCGAGCCAAAAATCACTTCAGGAATAGGGACTCCAACAAACAAACTGAACAAGAGGAACCTCAGCACATCATTAACATGATCATTGGTGGAGTCGACATCCCTCAGGGACCAATTCTAAAGCGCACTACGGTGTCCATCACAAGGAAAAAACGAACCCGAGATTATATACCAGAGGGAACAATCTCTTTCAACGACGAGGACGCTGAAGGCATCGTGCAACCGCATAATGATGCACTGGTAGTATCTGTACTCATAAATAAATCTCGAGTTAAGCGTTTGTTAATTGATCCAGGTAGCTCGGCCAATATTATCGGATCGAGGGTTGTAGAGAAGTTGGGTCTACAAGACCAAATTGTGCTTGCAGTCTGGGTTTTAAAACGGATTCAACATGGCGTGCGAAACTACTAAAGGAGAGATAACCCTGCCGATGAACACCACCGGGACCATTCAGGAAACGAAAGGGGATATGAGATATAATGCTCTATTCAGAAGGCCATGGATTTACAGGATGAGGGAAATACCCTCGACACTACACCAGGCACTGAAGTTCCCCACACCGGGAGGGATCAAGACGGTATACGGAGAGCATCCATCCGCAAAAGAAATGTTCGCGGTCGATGAGGTGATCCCTAGGTTGTTCATCACCCCTGACGATTCTGATGCCACCAAATCGATGATCGAGGAGCTGGAGCAAGTTATATTGATCGAACACTTGCCTTTGATCGGAAGGTATACCTAGGCATAGGGTTAACTCCTGAGCTCAGGAAAGAACTTATTAAATTCCTTATAGCTAACATAGATTGCTTTGCTTGGTCCCATCTTGATATGGTAGGGATCCCACTAGAAATAACCACTCATAAGCTGAGCTTAGATCCGAAGTTCCACCCAGTTAAATAGAAGAGGAGGCCTTAGTCCGAAGTCAAGCACGCATTCATCAAAGACGAGGTATCAAAACTTCTTAAAATAGGTTCCATTCGGGAAGTTAAATACCCGGATTTGTTGGCTAACGTAGTAGTAGTACCTAAACAGTGAAATAAATTAAGCATGTGCATAGATTACAAAGACTTGAACAAGGCATTCCCCAAGGACTCTTTTCCTTTGCCTAACATCGATCGAATGATCGATGCGTGACGAGCTTGAAACACACACTTAAATATGCTCGCTAGTCGAATATAGTAAATTATAATATCGTATCCACATGGATTGGAGTTAAACAATTATTATCATAGTTTTGTCACGACCCTAGTTCTCCCCCATGAACCTGTCGTGACGGCACCTAGTCTTTACGACTAGGTAAGCCTAATATTTGCAGATAAAAGAACAAAAACATGGAAACTAACAAATGAAAGTAAATTTTAGACAAGGAAATGCGATGCCGCTCGGCATATACAATAGTCACTCTCCAACTGAACATAAACGCTCCCAAAACTCGGAATATCATGAGTCACAAGCTACAGAAGTAAATAATGCTCCTAAACTCTAGAAACTATCAACGAAGAAATACAAGAAAAGTCTTTAATCTTAAGGAAGAGTAGATAGGGACTCCTAGGTCTGCGGATGCGGCAGATATACCTCGAAGTCTCTACAGTCGTCTCGCCTCACTGGAAATGTGGCTGGAAAGAGGTACCTGGATCTGCACACGAAAAAACATGTGCAGAAAAGGGCATGAGTACACCACAACAGTACCCAGTAAGTGCCAAGCCTAACCTCGATCGAGTAGTGACGAGATCAGGTCAGGGCCCTATTGGTATGATATATAATAAAATAATACAATATGAAATATCATAGTAAAGATAAATACTAACATTTAACGAGAATGAAATCATAGAAAAACAACAAGTCAGTACACAGAGATAGCAACAGGGGATCTCCCGGGATACCGCCCCGTAGTCCGAAATGTAAATGTGCAGGGGATCTCCCGGGATACCGTCCCGTAGTCCCAAACATAAATGTGCCGGGGGATCTCCCGGAATACCGTTCCGTAGTCCCAAAGTAAATATCCAGTACAGGGGGATCTCCTGGGATACCGTCCCATAGTCCCAAACATAAACGTGCAGGGGGATCTCTCGGAATACCGTTCCGTAGTCCCTAAGTAAATATGCAACTCAATCAACATAAACAACAGTTTCAGCAAGGAATTCTAAAGTTTAGACTAAGTTCATATCAAAGAAGACGGATAATTTTCACTAAACATGCTGCACAGAGTTCAGATAGATAGTTAAGGTAGTTAAGACAGTTAAGGCACGTAGGCATGCTTTCCTAAGCTAAACAGGATAGTTACATATACTAGTATTGCTCAATTAAAGGGAAAATAGAGATTTGCTTAATGAAAACGGTCTTTTTAACAAAAAGCCCGTGTACGCACTCGTCACCTCACGTACACGGCGCTCATATATCAAATAGTACCAAATCCTAAGGGGAGTTCCCCCACACAAGGTTAGGCAAGCCGCTTACCTCGAACCAAGCTCAAACCAATCCGAAATCACGCTCATGCCACGAGTATCCAACTCCGAGTGGCCTAAATCTAATCAAATCAATTGCATAACGTAAATATAACTACAAGCAACTAATTTAGCTAATGAAATCAAAGCTAAGGCAAGAAAATAGAAAAATGCCCAAAAATTCTCCCTGGGCCCACGTCTCGGAATCGGGTAAAAGTCATAAATTATGAACACCCATTCACTCACGAGATTACTCGTACCAAAATTATCCAAATCCGATGTCAAAATCCCACTCAAAACTCAGAAATTCGATTGGGGAACTTTTCCCCCATTTTCCCAACTTCCTCACTCAAATCCTCTAATTAAATGAAGAATACAACAATAGATTAATGCAATATGATCAAAATCGAGTTAGGATTAGTTACCCAATAGCTAGTTACCCAATAGCTCTCCTTCAAAATCCCTCGAAAAATCGCCTTCCACCGAGCTCCAAATTTGTGATATGAATTTCAAACCCTCGAGATCTCCTTTTCTGCCCAGCGGTTTCCGCTTCTGCGATCCCAGGACCGCATCTGTGGTCCCGCACCTGCGGAATTTCCATCGCAGGTGCGGCTTTTCACTTAATGCATCTCGTCTGCTTCTACGATCAAGAGGTCACACCTGCGCCTGCGCACCTGCGTGTTCTCGTCCGCTTCTGCGGTCCCTGACTGCTCCTGTGTTACTTCACGCGCACCTGCGGGCCTTGCAGATGCGGAAAACTCCTCGCACCTGCGACCCCAGATATCCTCCCAAAATCTGCTTCTGCGCTTGGTCGTTCGCATATGCGGACCCGCACCTGCGGTTCCCTACCGCAGGTGCGAAAACACCAGAACCAGCACACTGAAATTTCTCTAAGTGCAAAGTTTTCACCCGTTGAGCATCCGAAACACACCCGAGGCCTCCGGGACCTCAACCAAACATAGCAAAAAATCCTAAAATCCCATACAAACTTAGTCGAGCCCTCAAATCACATCAAACAACGGTAAAAACACAAATCACCCTCCAATCCAAACTTAATGAACTTGAAACTTTAAAATTCTACAACCGATGCCGAAACCAACTAAACCACGTCCCATTGACCCCAAATTTTGCACACAAGTCATATTCAACACAATGGACCTAATCTAACTTCCAAAATCGGATTCCAACCCCGATATAAAAAATTCCATTACCGGCCTGAAACTCCAAAAATTCATTTTTTGCCATTTCAAGCCTAAATGAGCTACGGACCCCAAAACACAATCCGAACACGCCCCTAGTCCCCAAATCACCCAACAGAGCTAACGAAATCGATGGAACTCCATTCCGGAGCCGTCTTCACACTGTTCCGACTACGATCCAAATTCTAAGACTTAAGCTCTCATTTAGGTACTAAGTGTCCCAAAACACTCTGAAACTCAAAACGAACAATCCCGGCAAGTCACAATAGCAATAAAAGATAACAGGTAATCAGTTAATAGGGGATCGGGGCGTTAATTCTCAAAACGACCGCCCGGGTCGTTACAAGTTTGTAGCTAGAATGCTATTCAAGATGATCAACAATTGAGAATTATGTGATTTAAAACTAAAATTAACTAAGAGTCTAAACTATTGACTAATGACAAACAACACAAGTAGTAGGCAAAGGAAGATATCAATTGGAAGAAAATAGGGTTGATAGGATAGGTGCAAGACAAATGTTTGGGATTTAATTCTAGATAATTCACTTCTAATGTTCAAGTGAGTCTCTCGAATTCACTTGGTTATTAGTTCAATTGTTTAGTAGAAACTCCTCTCTCGATTAAGTCTCAACCTCACAAGATAAACCGATTTTAAGCGTGTGAAGATTTGCAAGAATTCGTAGTGGATTGGTCTTTAGGAGAACCTCTCTCGATTATTCTCCTAACTAGGTTCAATCAACAATTCAACTAGCCTCTTTCGATTACTAAGAAGAACTAAAGACTTTAACCAACAAAATATAAAGCAACAATATCACAAGTTATCACTCTCTCAATTACATGAACTAGTGAATATAGAAGCAACGATTAAAACATCCAAAACGGTTCAATACACAAAAACTAGAGTTAATTATCCACAAACAAGTATCAATATACCAAATCCATCATACCCTAAAGAAGAATTACTCCATGGATATGGTGAAATTCATCACAATTAAGTTTAAGTCAAAGGAAAACATAAAACATCCAAACCCTTGTCTTGAGTGAGGATAACTGGTGAAATCCTTGTGCTCTTGCTTCTCCCTCTTCTCCTTAGCTTCCTTAGGTCTAAGTTATGTCAAAAGTCCTCCAAATATCGTTTTTCCATGTATATATACCAAGTAGGGTCGGGACCAAACACATACACCTTCTCCTACACGAAAAAGGACACTTTTCCGGAGTTGGACGTGTGCGGCTGCACACCTCGAAGTGTGCCAGCGCACTTTTCACACTCTTCTGCCCCATATGCGTGGTCAGTGCGCGGCCGCGCACTTGCCGAGTACTGTTCACCTGTTATGTTGAGTATTTTAAAAAATATAAAACATGAAAGTTGTAGCTCTTTGAATTATATTTCCAACCACATATTGTGGAGCCGCAATGGACTTCTGAGCGAAAAGTTATGTGCAATTTAATAGACAGTGCGCAGTATGCCTGCTCGATTCTTCGTTTGTTCTTAACTATCACCGTTGATCCCCGAACACGATCCCGGCTAAATTCCTTGGGATTTTACTCAGAATTCAAAGCTCCAAATCACTTGAATTCATTCCATAATATCTACATAGCTTGGAATCACTCCTACAAGGCATAAAACACACAATTAGTGCAAAACACTAGCGATTAAAGCTCAAACTCAAGTAAAGTGCAGTAAATTGGAATGTAATAATCGACTAAAACATGAGATTATAGCCTACCATCAATGCGACAACCTGTCACGAGATACTTAGCTTTCTCGATGCCTATTCCGGGTACAACCAAATTCGGATGGACCCGGGCGATGAAGAAAAAACTTCCTTTATCACTAAATTCGGCACCTATTGTTATAACGTAAAGCCGTTCGGAATAAAAAACGCCGGTGCCACTTATCAACGCCTAGTAAACCGGATGTTCGAAGAACAAATAGGAAAACCAATGGGAGTTCATATTGCGACATGTTAGTTAAGTCCTTGCGAGTAGAGGACCATTTGAAATATTTGCAAGAAACCTTTGACATACAGAAGAAATACAATATGAAGCTGAACTCGGAGAAATGCACATTTGGGGTCGGATCCGAGAAGTTCCTTGGATTCATGGTGTTCAACCGAGGGATCGAGAGCAATCCTGATAAAATCAAATCTATAGAAGACATCACCATGGTGGACAGTGTCAAGGCCGTTCAGAGGCTAACCGAGCGCATAGCCGCCCTGGGTCGGTTCATACCGAGGTCTTCCGATAAGAGCCATCGGTTCTTCTCATTATTGAAGAAGAAGAATTTTTCTTGGAACCCGGAGTGCCAACAAGCTTTGGAAGAACTCAAACGGTACCTTTCGATTCCACCCTTTCTCCTTCTCCGAAGGCGGATGAACAGTCGTACTTGTATTGGCGGTATCCGAGGTAGCGGTAAGTGGAGTCCTAGTACGGGAAGAGGAAGGTACACAATTTTCTATCTATTATGTTAGTAGAACTCTGGGCGAGGCCGAGACAAGGTATCCCCACCTGGAAAAATTGGTACTCGCTTTGCTAAGCACCTCTAGAAAGTTAAGCCGTACTTTCAATGCCACCCCATATGCGTCGTAACTTCTTACTGCTAAGGAACATAATGCATAAACCCGAGCTCTCGGGCCGGCTGGCTAAATGGGCCATAGAAATTAGTGGGTACGATATCGAATATCGACCCCGAACTGCCTTCAAATAACAAATTTTGGTAGACTTTATGGCCGACATTACGCCACCCTTAATACCCGAAGTCGAAAAGGAATTGTTATTAACCTCGGGGACTTCTCGGGAATCTGGACCCTCTTTACCACTGGTGCCTCAAACGCAAAGGGGTCCGGACACGGCATCATGTTAAAGTCGCCTGCGGGTAATGTAGTTAGGCAATCTATTAGAACTGTCAAATTGACTAACAATGAGGCCGAGTACGGGGCCATGATTGCAGGTCTCGAATTGGCTAAAATCCTGGGGGCCGAGGTGGTCGAAGCTAAGTGCGATTCCTCTTTGTGGTAAATCAAGTCAATGGGATGTTTGAAGCAAAAGAGGAACGAATGTGAAGGTATTTAGACAAATTGCAGGTAACGCTGCATCGATTCAAGGAATGGACCCTACAGCACGTACCCCGAGATTAAAATAGCGAGGCAAATGCTCTGGCTAACTTGAGGTCATCGGTTGATGACGATGAATTCAGCTCATGAATGGTCGTACAACTCATGAAATAGGTAGTGGAAGAAGGCCATACCGAAATAGACTCAACAAGTTTAACTTGAGATTGGAGAAACAAGTATATAGACTACTTGAAGACTAGGAAGTTGCCTTGGATCCTAAGAATCGAGAGCTCTACACACGAAGGCCGTCCAGATTCAGCCTGTCCGAAGATACTCAGTTCAGAAGAACACTCGATGTCCCACTCGCCATATTCTTGGGGCGGGTAGATGCCGAATATGTTTTGAGGGAAGTTCACGAAGGCACCTGTAGAAACCATTCGCGAGCAGAATCTTTGGTTTGTAAGATAATCAGGGCTGGCTATTACTGGATCGACATGGAGAAAGATGTAAAGAACTTTGTATGAAAATGCGACGACTTTCAGAGGTATGCACCAATGATCCATCAACCCGGAAAGCTACTACATTCGGTCTTGTCACCTTGGTCGTTCATGAAGTAGGGGATGGACATTGTCGGACCTCTGCCGTGGGCACGTGGTAACGCTCAATTCATATTGTTTATGATCGATTATTTTTCTAAGATGTTTGAAGCTCAAGCATTTGAGAAGGTCCGGGAAAAAGAAGTCGTTGACTTTATTTGGGACCACATAATATGCAGGTTCAGGATACCGGTCGAGATAGTGTATGATAATGGGAAGCAGTTCATCGGTAGCAAGGTAAACAAATTTTTCGAAGATCATAAGATCAAAAAGATCTTGTCAACACCCTATCACCCTAGCGGGAACAAACATGTGGAATCAACAAACAAGACCATACTTCAAAACCTAAAGAAAAGGTTGACCGATGCCAAATGGAAATGGAATGAAATTCTGCCCGAAGTCTTGTGGGAAAACCGTACAACCTCGAAATCTAGTACCAGGGTCACTCCATTTACATTGGTCTATGGTGCGAAGCATTAATAACGGTCAAAGTGGGAGAACCGAGCCTCAGGTTCCGATATGCAACCGAAGAATCAAACGGTGAGGCCAAGAGCACAAGCCTGGAACTATTGGATGAAAGGTGCGAGGCCGCCCTAGTCTGGTTGGATGCCCATAAACAGCGGATAGAAAGGTATTACAACCGAAGAGCCAACCTCCGACACTTCAATATCGGGGACTTGGTGTTAAGAAAAGTAACACTGCACACCCGAAACCCGAACGAGGGGAAGATGGGGACAAATTGGGAAGGACCATATCGAGTCATCGGGATTAACGATAAAGGCTCATACAAACTCGAAGCAGGAATCGGTGCATAACTACCGAACAACTGGAACGTGACGCACTTAAAGCGTACTACTACTATGGTACAATCTTATTCACCTTATTATAAATATTGTGATCGGACTAACACTTGCAGACAACAACCAAAGGAGAATGTGGCCATTATGTCTGAAAGCACGCATTGCACTTTTTCCCTTGAACCGGTTTTTTCCCAATGGGTTTTCCGGCAAGGTTTTTAACGAGACAACAACAAATCGTGCTAACTTAGAATCGAAGAATGGTTTTAAATCAGAGCCAGTAGTCTCATAAACAGTATCCGAGCCCTCTCAGGATCGACCTCGAATACTAGGGGCCATCACCCCCGGGTCAAGCTTCTTAGCAAGGAAAGAAGGAAACTTTGTGCTTGAACAGCCTAGGCTTGGTGGCTAGGATTTATTGTAAGGGCCAAACGGTCAAGCGAACCATGCCCGTGTAGGCCGCCTTAGCCATAATACAGGCTTTTACATGCTTTCAATCTTGTACTTTAAACACAAAAATGAAAGAAAGTTTCTACCTTGCTATTACATATTTTTGCCTCTTAAAGAATCGAGCCTAAGGGCTATCCTTATCCGGGGACTATCAAGCCCAAGGGCTACCTGTTGATACCCAATTTTTCCCTATTTATTTTTCAGTATGCAAATAACTTTAAAATGGCATATGTATGCATATATGAGTATATCCAAGTATTTCATTATTTTTCCTTAATTTTTAAAGATTTTAAAATCAATTTATTCCCCTATTTTATCCATAAAAATCCAATAATAATTTCTAAAATTATCAATTTCGGTGATTCACTTGTTGAACTTTTATATTTATGCTAAAATATAGCCAAGATGTTTTTGCACATTTTTACAAAATTTACTTAGTATTTTTAAAGCTAAATTGCATAATTGCAATATCAGCCTCTTTTAGGATTTATTTACGTTTACATTTACAAAATTAACTCCAGTATTTTTAAATAGTTAATTATATGTTATAAATCATTTTAGCGCTTTCAATTTATTTCCAGAAATTAATTTATTACTTTTTATAAATTAAATAAGGAAAATTGGCTATTTAAATAATGGCCCAATTTCATTTCAATTATAACCTAAAATCTGACCCCAATTGAACCCAATTAAACCGACCCAGACCCGGATCCCCACCTACCCTTTCTAGTCTCGACCGTTGATCTACCATTAACCCTACGACCCCCCAAAACCCTACCCCATTCATTCATTTGCCCCTGAATCCCTCCTCCCCCAAATTCTATCTACAACACCACCCAAACCCTAGCCACCGCCACCCTAATCCACCCTAATCCATGGCCTTCCAGGGTCATCTAAGACCTGTACCAGCCTTCCATGGCTTCTATGTGTTTGGTTCTGTGGTCTCATGACCATATTTTGAAGGAATTTGGTCCAGTCCTTGCTCGATGACCTTTCTCCGGTCATCCCTGACCTTTCTCCGGCCAGCCATGGCCATTCGAGTCAGTTCCTTGACTCTCCTGGCTAGATCGGTAACTTTCAAGGCCTTTCTCATTGCTTTTGGATTTTCTGAAACCCTAATCTCTAAGACTTTTTCGATTTCTTTCAGATCTACCTTAGATCCGTGCTTGCCATGAACTTTTTAAGTGCTTCTCGAAGTTTCTTTGATCTTTCTTTCAAAATGACTATTCACTTTCCGATTAGGGTTTTCCTTCAAGTTTTTCTTTTCAAAATCTCCTCTCTGATTTTAACATGTTTCTGATTTTGCTATGTTTTGTTCATGTTGTTCTCCTATCTGAGTTAGCATGTTGAAAACCCTAATTTCTTTTGGGTTCATTCGAGTTTTGAAACTGTTCGTTAGATGTGTACCCATTTGTTTGCTAGTACTTGTTTGATTTATTTGTTTATCATCTTTTAAAATCGATTGTTGTTGAAGCCCTAGGTCTTTGGGGTCTGAAATTGCTTGTTTGAGTACTTGACTCGACTAAAGCTTTGTTTTAAAACTCTCTTTTCTCTATATGACTTATCTGACTATAGCTGAAACCCTAACTTTTTAAAAAGGTTTCCGCACCCGCTATTTTCGAAACCTTTGCATGTCTCTGGGGCTATGTTTTCTTCTCTGTTGATTCAATGTGATTTGACCTAATTGATTACTATGCTTCGAATGCTTGCTTTACTACTGAAACCTAGCCTACTTCTGCTACTACTGCCCGTTTGGATTTTGTCCAGGAGTTTGGCCTCGCATGTCTGATGACCTTGTTCACTTTATTTATATGCTGAAGTTTCTTCCTTGATTGATCTTCATCTCGTGACTAATTTCAAAGCTCTCCTTTTATGAACCCTGATTTCACTCGCCCGTTCAAAATTGGTTGATTCTTTTCCATTTGTTGTAATATTTACCTTGCTGAATCTATTCCCAAAATAAGTATATTTCTGTACTTAGACTCGATTGCTTACTTAATGTTTTTTACTACTTCTTTTATGGAAATAATCAGGCTGTCTCTAAATTGATTTCCTTCCTTATTTGAATCTGTTAAACAGTGATTCCTTAATTAAAGGAAATCACTTGTATGATTGATTCTGACTGGAGATTGTTTCTATATTTGTATTAAAACTTTACTTATTACCTTCCTTCACTCGTTTTCAAAAGGCTATAAATACCCTGCACCCCTCTTCTTTCAAAAACAACGAACACAAGGAACAAAACCCTTGAGTTCAGAATACACACTTCACTCAAAACTCTCTCTCTTTTTTCTCTGTTACTGCTTGTGTTGCTGCCTCGTCTAGCTGGCTGAAAGCCAAGGCTAGGCTACAGAAATTTGCTTACGTTTCTTTATGCATTTGCTTTTTTACTGGTATGTCCTAATTAATCTTCCAGCACCAACAACAACATGTTTCTTTACTATCTCCTTCACTCTTGCCTATTTCCTGCTTGTGTTTAATCAAGTTCCATTTCTGAGCATGCTGTAATCTGCCTCTTTCTCTTCTGAATTAATGTTTTCTTATGTATGAACTCTGTCAGTCACTTATTATGACTTATGAATCCCAAACCCCCATATCCCCTATGTGTTTGTATTCCTTGGTTGGTTTGGGGGCATGTCAGCATTAGACATTGCTGTGCATAACCCAAACCTGACCTTCCCTGGGGTCATAACCTTCATGTCCCCTCTATGTGTTGTATTCTTTGGCTGGTTCATGGGTATGCCAGCACCATCTATTGCTGTGCATGTCCAAACCGGACCCTTCCTAGGGTCATATGCTCCCTGCAATGTATTCCCAAACCCTTGCCCCCTTTGTATGAAAATGCTTATTGTTAGCTTTACTACTACTGTTTGTTTTACCCTTACCCCTCTCTATTCTCCACTCAGTTTTAAATCTCTGTTTCTGCACTTCCACTATACTCTTAGACTTAGGTTCTGCCCCTCTTGTGTGAGCCTTGCCTTGGGACCCATGAGCTCCCTCTGAACTTGGACACATAAGGGCTGGCCCTTCCACACTGCACTCATCTCTATCTGGTTATGCAAACTTGGGTGTAAGCACTGCCCGGGGTCCCTTGAGACCCTTAGGGAACTTTGACACACCCAGGTCTGAGAAAGGCTTTGAAACAAGTGGCATTTGAGGTGATTTGTTCCATAACTCAGAGAGGAAGTCAGAATCAGGCTTCCTATTTCACACTTTTCTAATGTAATTCAGTATTTGATCTGTAATAATTTGTAATAAACATTGGGGCTGGTTAGTGAAAAGGGCTGGGTAATTATGCATGTTTAACTATTAGAAAGGTAGAGAACATGCCTATAGGACCTATTTTTGTATGATTAATTCAGCATTTAGATAATGTGCCTATAGGATTTTTTAGCCCGCATGTTTAATTATGCATTTAGATAACATGCCTATAGGATTTGTCCCAAATTCGGCATGTTTATTACCACACTTAGACACCATGCTCCTAGGATCTAAATGGTTACAATCAGACATCATGCTCATAAGATTAAAATCAGTATTTCTCCATAGAAATCATGCCTATAGGAATCTCAAGTAAACCCTACCTGCTTCATTTCACGTTCGACTAGATGTCATGTCTATAGGAATTAAAAATCAGCAATAGTAGAGATCATGCCTATGGGATCTGAAACCAGTCTAGTTTAAAATCAATTTGACTTATACTGTTCTGAACTAATTTTCAATGCCTCTCTCTCTTCTTGTTAATACAGTTTAGAAAGCATGCCTATAGGATCTCAAATCTCTCGTTTTAATCGTTACTTCCTTGCCACATTCCGAATCAGTAGTAGATACCATGTTTATAAGATCTCGCCCAAACACCTAGACAAGCCTTAGGTGATAACAATAATAAAAACCGAACCTGCCTTTGTTAATCAGTAGTTGCTACAACCAGCAGGCAGGCCTGATTCGGACTTCTTATCTGAGTTATGTAATAAATTGGTCTGCTTCAACAACTTAAACTCCCCTTGCCTTTGTACTTTAGGTCCAGACCCTGATTGTGTTTGAGTCATGCTATTTATGTGCTTTTCTTGAGGAGGTATACATAAGCCATTTAGTTGTTTACGTGCTTCCCCTTAACGTGTAGTCCTATGTGTTTTTGTATGTCGCCTTAGCTTTTTCACCTTTTGAAACCTCAAAGTCAGCCTAATATCCCTCCCCTTTAGAAATAGTAGTCCTAAGTTCCTCCGGGACTGATAGGAATGGGACGGGTAATAGCATGCCATAGTGGTCGAGACCAATCCGCGCTTTAGTACCTTAATGGGGTGGGAAGGGTAGATATGAATATGATGACCAGTGCGCTAATACCACGTGTATCCCCTCTTTTGAGCAGTGATTACCGGGTATTGTTGATGTGATCCATATTACAAATAAACCTAGGACTTCCCCCTCCTCTTTCTTTTCCTTTAAATATTTATAGAATGTAATTTCTTTTCAAAATCCGCCCTTTAAATAATTGCTCTTTCAAACTCTTATGTGTTTAAACTTAATCCCCTACTATTTGAGCCTATATTTGTTTACTTGCTAATTGCACAAATTCACAAAGAACTGTCTTGCCGGGAACCACACTAGTGGATCCTGAGGGGTGCCTAACACCTTTCCCTTGGGAATATTTCAAGCCCTTACCCTATCTCTGGTTATCAAAAAATATAGTTATAGTTGAACCTTATAGGTGTCCTAATGCACCCTAAATCATTAGGTGGCGACTCTTCAAATGCAAAACCCAGTTCCCAAAAGGAATAAATTGTCCTATGCCCAAAATGTCATAAACCCGATTTTTCGATGCAAAGAGGGAAAAAGGGGGCGCGACACTACCCCTATCCGATCCAAAGGGCTACCCCCACTCGGGGACTATCCTCCAAAATAAGTTCGGGCAACTCGGGTTATCAAAACCCGGAGGCACAAAACCTGTTAGGTAGCGCCTAAACCTAAAAGGCTACGGCCGCCCTAAAAATCGGTTCGGAGACGTCCGCAGTCCGTAATCAAAACGTAAGGACTTCAATAAATATTCAAAACCTGCCAAAAGGTTACCCTCGGCAAAAGCACCGTCTAAGAACACTTAAGTATTTTGGAAAACTTCCGGTCACTCCGAGTTTTCAAAGCTTCGAGCAAATAAAAGTTTGCATCGAGGTCAGGTTCTATTTTGACCTCCAAAAAATAGACGACCTATTACTACATTTGATTCTATGCTAAGGCATAAAAAATATTTGCAAGAATGAAAATTGTGAAAAGATGCTCAAAAAGTTGAAATTGCCAAATGGGAAAATTTTATATATCCCGGAATATCTTTACAAAGGCCCAAAAAAAACGGCCTCAAAATGAAAAAAAATAAGTACACAACACAAAAACTAAAAAATCCAAAGGCATTCACGCCTGAGCTTCACCGGAGCCCGCTTCATCTCCAGAACCATTCGGGCCTTCGGATTCTTCGGAGCCCTCGGAACCCTCTTCATCCTCGGGTTCGACCAGTTTTTCTTCGCCTTAGCCTCAAGTATTCTTGCCTCCTCGATCTCAATAGATAGGACAAATCCTCGGGCATGGATCTCTTCGAGGGTCTCCCTTCGAGACAACCGCCTCATGTATTAGACATTGGTCTTCAGGCGGGTCTCGACTGTTTCGACATTGGCCCCTTATTGGTTCACCATCTCTTCAGTATCGGTCGAAGTTACCTCCAACTTGGACCTCGTTTCTTTGAGCTCTTTAGCAAGGGCATCCCGCTCTAGGGCCTTTAGTCTTTTGATTAGAGTAGGGATCGCGAGATGCGGCGACCAAACTCAGTTGTGCTCGGAGATCTTCATTTAGCTGAGCCCGTTTATCAGCTTTCTCCTTCGCTATCCGAAGCTGGACCTACACCGAAACAGCTTTGCCTGGGCGGTTTCTTTCTCTAAGGGCAGCAGATCCATCTTGCTCTTCCACCCGTTGGCCATGACTTGGATCTCGTCCATATCTTTTCAGAGTTGGTCGATCTTCTACTGGACCTGCGAGGTTTTGTCGTTAGCCACTACGACTAGTTCCTCTCTTTTCTAACTTCGAAAACCTTTGTCTTTTCAAACAAGTCGGCGTGCTCCTGCCGTAGGACCGACGCCTCTTTATGAGCCTTGTCCAGCTCGGCCTGAAGATACTTAATTACTTCGTCTTGTTTATCACGACCCAAACTGATGGGCCGCAACGGGTGCCTGAGTCCTACCTATCGAACACCCTTAAGCATGTGACTAATGTATGAACATGAATAACTTCTGCTGAATTACGAGAATAACATGCGTGAGGAAAACCTGTCCAAAAGACATATATACATATACGTGCGAAATACGTAGGGCGAGCTGACAAGGCTGCTATAGACAACTACATATCCAAAACTAGAAGCCGACAAGGCCACATGCTACCCAACTATACATGAGTGTCTATAGACTTCTAACAGAATATACAACTGTACAAGGACGGGACTGGGCCCCGTAATACCTATATATGTAAACAAACCTATCGTACCAAAATCCAAAGCAACTCCGGATCAAATGGAGCGCACCAACTATCACTGATCAAAGATCCTAAGAAGGGGGTCCGTCTGCTTGTCTACCTGCACCTGCGGGCATGAAACGCAGCGTCCCCAGGCAAAAGGGATGTTAGTACGAATAGTGTACTGAGTATGTAAGGCATAAAAATCAGTACATAAAAGACATAAATGAAACATGGAATAAAGAATTACACATGTAAGTCTAAATGGCTTTGTAAATCATGAAACATTTATAATATCATGCACGTGTGTATAAATGTCGTGTCATGCATAGGTATAGGTGTTCATAACATCATCAAGCCTCTGAGGGCATCCCATCATATCAGCTCGGCCATTGTGGGAAAATTCATCAACATATACCAGCTGATCAGGTGGTGGTGCGTATATAATGCCGTAACCTTTTTCCATATCCATATACATATACATATACATATATATATATATATATATATATATATATATATACGCGTATATAACGCTATCTGGTCATAGGTCAATGTAAATGAATGCAATGCATGAGAAGTACGTCAATAAAATCTTTCGGAGTGTCATAAGACCGTTATGCCTTTGACTAATATCATGAAATAAACTTTATCAACTTACGTATTTTCTGAGACCCATGAACAGATGATAGAATAATATGACACATGGGGAATCAAGAACATAAGCATCTCTAGTATTTATATGAATAGAGTCATTTATAGAAATTGTGCATTTGCTCGTTTCGTTTGTGTCGTATAGATCATGCCAAAACAAAGAAGGGATGGCCTTAACATACCTGAGCCGGTTTTCCGGAAAATCCCTCTAACACACAACAATCGCGACAAAACACGTGACGACAAGACCTGAGTAAGAAAAAATCCGTATGATATTTTTGAGAAAGATTGCACCGTGCTCCCTTATAATTGCAAAATCTCACATTGCTTTGAATTGTTGAAGATCTTATCTTGCTTATATGACTTACGTTTGTGACTTATGTTTGTAACATACAAACATTTACTTTTGAATGCATATAAGAGTGGGTTTTGTGACTTATGATTCTTAAGAATAAATATATGTCTCTCTTTTATCAAATGGGTGTGACTCACGTTATAGGTGTCTTTCCTTTATTAAATGTAAACGTCTCACATTCTTAAGACTTGCCACATAGTATAGTTGACTTAAGAGTCACAATTCTTGGATTGCTTTGCTGCCACGTGGGGGATGTTTTGTCTTAACCACATTCTTTAATTAATCACCCACAACTCCTTAATTAACTAGGTAATGTCCCATTACCCAATAATTAACAAATTACCCACATAATTAAGAATTATCTCAACTTACTTAAAATACTACTCACTTTTAACATAACTTATACACCTTACTATCATAGTCATGTAGTACCTTTTATGGTACTAGTCCATAAATACCGGGTATTATAGCTCGGACCGTATTTTATCCCAAATCGACAACCTTGAACGAAACTCATTTTCTTTGATTCGTTTACCCTTTAGCCTTCACAGCACTTACTTATCGCTTGTTATAAATAACCTAAATGCATATAACCTCAATATAATCTCATCCCCGAGCCTATGTCGATTAATTTACAACGAAACTTTTACGTACGAAATACGGGATATAACATTGTTGCTCGCTGAGGAGCTTGTACGGATCCCTTTTTTGAGCTAGCTCCTTCAGCTCAAGCTCGAGCTGGTTGACCTCGACACGGTACCGGAGAAAGCTTTCATGATTAAGTATCGAGGCTTGCAAAACATTGAAAGTCGTGAAAAATATTCAAACTTAAGTAAATTCAAAGGGACGTGATGAGGCCTTACCCGGTTCAGCACCTGCTGCGCTTCATTGAAAAGGCACGACACATTCACCTGGTTCATTTTTGCTTGGTCCTCCTCGGTCACAGGCATCGGAGGTAGTTGGCTATGCCCACGGGAGCAGATAGAACCCGTGCGTCCTCCGGTATAGTAAGAATGACCGATCTCTTACAACCGGGGTCCACGCTCGGAGCGAGAAATTGATTGATCAATCTAGGGCTCAAACTCGGCCCGCCAGTTTCCGAAGACGTGTCCTTCTTCGGGACTTCCAGGTCACCCACCCCAGAAAAATCTTCTAAGGTGGACGAGTCCACACCATCAAAAAAGATGAATGGGATCGTCCGCGCCATGAATCCCTTCATTGGACTTCTCCTTCCTAGCCTGGGCATCCTCGAGCATGGACTCGGTGTTGGAAGGCGTCCCCGTAATTTCTATTATACCGGGCGCTTCCTTCGAAGCGGAGCCGGCATCTCGGGGGGCCCCACCTGCGGCCTCCATATCGACCTCTCGAGTATGAGGGAGGTCGGCCTCACGAGTCTCCCCCTCGGCTGCCACCTACACCCCAGGAAGGGTCGATCCATGGGCAATAAAAATATCTTCTTCCTCGGACTCGTCCCTGAGCCGAAGAATCAAATCGGAATCCAGCACCTGAGAAGTGGAGCTCTTCTTGGGCTTACCCACTAATCTTTACTTTGGCTTCACCATAGGGCTCGGGGAGCCTGACTTTTCCCCTACGGCAGCCTCGGGTTGTCCCGTAACAGAGGGATCAACCGAGAAGGACATGTCCTCATCCCCTTCCGAAGGCCTAAGTTTGGTGGTCTAAGGCAAACCTACAACAACAAAGGGGAAGGAAAGTCAGTTTGATGAAAGTTAGAATCATGGTATTAACTATTCGGGGAGAGACCTTACCATGAGAACGGGCCTCCCATCGGCCCTTCGAAAGATTGCGCCATGCGTGCTCGAAGTACGTCATTTGTGTACAGATGCCCTCGATCCATTCCTTTAATTGGAGGACCGCATTCGGAACTCGGGCGACAATTGCACAACCACAAGTATGAATGAGAAGAAAAAAATTGAAGAAAAAAATTGACGCTTAAGGAGAGACTGCGCTTACGATATGCGTTTCACTTCTCAAGGAATGCCATGAACTTGGGGGGAATCAAGTCTTCGGTCTTCACCCGAATGAAGCGTCCTTGCCAGCCCAGTTCCGGTCTTCATCAATGCTCGAAAAGGGGACCTTGCTGGCCCAGCGAGTAAGCTTGATCTGTCCCTCTCGAAAAATTTGGGGACTGTATAAATGGAGTAGTTGATCGATGGTGAACCGACGAGACTCGGTCTTGTTCATGAAGTAACGAAGGAAGATCATGATCGTCCATAGAGATGAGTGGATTTGCCCGAGGCACACTTCGTACCTCTTGCAAAAATCCAAAACAATCGGGTCCACCGGGCCTAGTGTGATGGGGTAAGTGTAAACACTTAAGTACCCCTCCACGTGGGTAGTAATGGCATCCTCGGGCCGGGGAATACTTCATCCTTACCTTCCCAATTGCAGTCCTTTCGGACCACGGGAAGGACGTCTTCTGTCACAGAGCATATGTACCTTGATGCTCCTTCACCCCGTTCCTGTTTGTGTGAGGGTTTCCCGACCTTAAAGTCGTCTGCAATTGAGAAGCCCCCGAGAATAAAAGTATTCAAGGGAGGCTCGGAGGCTGGTTCATCGACAGCCACCTCGGGAGAAGTCGTTTCGAGGGCAACTACTTTAGGAGCAACTGCCTCAGTACCGATGGTCGGTTGGGAAGATGAAGAGGCAACTTGCTGAGGAATAGATTTAGATATTTTAGCCATTGTTATATGGAAAATTTTGAAGGTTTGAAAAAGAAGTATGTAGGTTTGGAAGAACGAGTTTGAAGGATGAGGAACTGAGTATGAAGATTTGAAGGAAGTCCGGGTAGAAACCTGGAAATCACTATGAAGATTTGAAGATCAAAAGATGAATGTACGAAGGTTTGAAAGAAGTTTGATGATAGCTGAAAACTCGAAGGTAAAAGCTTGGTCGAAAAGTAGAAAAAGAACAAAGGGTGGAAGCTGTTATAGGGAAGCAGGCGACGTTTCGCATTCGGGGGCAACCAGGCGGTGATTGACATGTGTCCGAAGTCAGAACGACGCGACTGGTGGGACGTTTTGACTCCTTCGTCGTAACGTACGGAGGAAGGAACCGGAGAACATCTATCGTTTCGGAAAACTTACTCTCTGAGAAACGAGGGGACTATCTGTATACGGGTAAAACCGGGGGTAGTGAGCACCCCGATTTCCCGGTGAGGCAAAAGAAGAAGACATGACTGCAGGGCATCAGATTCGAAGCCAGGAGCCTCTCGCATCAAGGCCTGAGCAAAACACCTGCCCTCGGAGTAATCGAGACCACGCCCCCGGGTCCGGTTCGAGTTCCGAGACCTCGGAGAGCATTACCTAATGACCACGCACAATTAACAAAGGGTCGTGATATCCGTGTCCGACCGGATATCACAGCGTGAATCTTGGCCCCTATCAGCGGTATATCAGTGATTAGCAAAGAGGAAGATTTTTACCTTTGTTTGAGTTGTACTTAGGGTAAAACTCCCCTACTATATAAAGGGAAAGCTGATTATTCATTAGACACATTGTAACACGCATATTAAGGCAATATACATTTGTTCCCTCTGCTTCTAAAAATTATTCTAAGTTCTTAGTTTTGTTCATAGCCCATCATAAGTGTTTTGTTCCGAATCGAAGGCAGGCTAATTGTTTGGTTCAGAATCGAGCCCGAACTCGGTCCTACAACTGGTTTGGCCATTTATTCTATCTTTAATTTGCTCATCTAACGCTATTATTCACTTGTATTGAATTAGTCCACATATCCTTAAAATCGCGTATAGATTCAATTGTTATCCATTTTTAAGGATAAACAAAGGGATCCCAACCATCCTAATACCCGTTGGTGATCTTGCTAAGCACTCATCAACATAAGAAGAAAAATAGAAAACATATATATAAGTAGAATGAAAACCACAACATTTCAACTAAATATACCTGAAATTGACTTATAAGTTATACTTCTGCATCTACCTAATTATCTTCCCCAAAAAATTCAATTGACGAAACTTACTTTCAAGATGTTGAAACTCAATTGGACCCATGTCACTGTTGCTGTTAGCGTAAGTCTTTATTTTTATACAAAAAACAAAAGTAATCTTTGAAAACCTCCTCACTAAGGCACTATAATTCTTAATGCTAAACCAGTAAGCAATAATTTACTTTAATTAGTTCATAATTTCGGTGAAAATAATCTTTTTCTTATTGGAAATTCTTCATTATTGACTTAATCGTCACATTATGTTTTTTTATTTCCCAACAACTAGGATGATGTTTTCTGATTCATTTAATAACTCCCACGTTCTGTCTTATTTTATATTTTGACAGTTATATCCTAACAAACGATTTTTAGAAAAATAGAACTGGACAAACGCACGAAGGGTCAGTTATTTGGAATAATATATTTTCAACATCTTTGAATTTGTAGTATCACACCATGACACCATCTTCTTAGTTGGAACTTGGAAGATATGGTTAGGTTATCCAATTGCTTGATTACATAAATGAAGCAATCTAGAAATCAAATTAGAAAATAGCAGCCAGCCAAGAATTTCTATGAAAATTAAGAAGATTTTTTTGTCTAAAAACAATGTTAGGCCATGTTGTGGAAAAATGATGTGATGATAGGTCATCTAGAGTTTTAAATCTTAATTTTATGTTTCAAAATCTCAAATAGCTTCTTTTAGCCTTTCTCGATTTGCGTGCGCAATCCGCGCCTTTTCAGGAAAGCTTTTATGTGAAAAATTGATAAAATGTGAAATTTTACCTTACAAAACCATTTAAGTTGACTTCGGGCAACGTTTTGAGCAAACGGACCCGGATCCGTATTTTGACGGTCCTGGTGGATCCGTATCGTGATTTGGGACTTGGGCGTATGCCCGGAATCGAATTCGGAAGTCCCTAGCTCGAGTTATCGCATTTTGTCGAAAAATTTAAAGTTTAAAGGTTTAATGAATTTAAAGATTTGACAAAGGTTTGACTATATTGCTACCAGGTTCGGATTTTAGTTTCGGAGCTTGGTATATGTTCATTACTATATTTATGACTTATCTGCTAAATTTGGTGAAAAACGGAAGTGATTTGACGTGATTCGGACAACCGGTTGTTAAAAAGAAGCTCTTAAGTTTTATTGAAAATTTCATTTGATTTGATGTCCGATTCGTAGTTCTAAGTGTTATTTTGGTGTTTTGATCGTGCGAGCGAATTTGCATAATATTTTTGGATGAGTGTGCATATTTTGTTTGGAGCTCCGAGGGCTCGGGTGAGTTTCAGATAGCTTACAGATGGTTTGAACTTGGAAATTTGCTGGTTTTTAAACTTCTGCTGGTTTCTGGTGTTCCCTTCTTCGCGAATGCGAAAGTACTCTTGGATTGCGAAGGGTAAACCGGGTTGTGGAGGATTTTTTTATGCGAACGCGGGACCTTGGTCACGAACACGGAGCATTGGGGGGTCTGCTCTTCGCGAACACGGCCAGTCAATCGCAAATGTGTAGTGTTATAGAGGCGGGGGCTGGGAAATGGACTTACTCTACGCGAACGCGAAGGCTAGGGGGCTAAGCCTACACGAACGCATAGAGTAACTTGCGATCGCGTAAGCCATCTGGGCAGGGCCCTTCGCGAACACATTAGGTTTCACGCAAACACGATGAACACCTGACGCCAGTGATTTAAGACAGTCCCAAAATGGGATTTCTCCTATTTTTCATAAACCTTCCATTAGAGTTCGGCCTAGAGGCGATTTTGAAGAGAAAACTCAACACCAATCCATAGGTTTGTGCAGTTTAACTCGTTTTCTTCTATTTGTAACATCACCTATTAATTTCTAACCCTAATCTTTGTTCTTCCATGGTAGAAATTGGAATTTGGATAGAATTAGGAATTTTTGCAAAATTAGAATTTAGACCTCAAATTGAGGTCAAATTTTGAAACTAATTACATAACCGGGCTTGGGGGTGAATGGATAATCGGAGTTTTGGTCCGAATTTCGGGTTTGGACCAGGAAGGCCTGGGAGTTGACTTTGAGTCAATAATGACCTAAATTGAATCTCTTTCATTCGCGGGCAGTTCCTAAGGCTTATTTTGAATCGTTTGGTTGTTAATTTGCTAGATTTGGCTGGTTCGGGGCTTGTTCGAAAGGCAAAGCCGTGGTTGAGCTTTGAGTCGATTTTGGAGCGAGGTAAGTGTTGAGTTTAACCTTGATTTGAGGAAACTAGTAACCCTTGGACTATGTGCTATGTTAATTTCATGTGTTGCGGCGTAGTTCTTGTACGCCGCCGAACTACTTGCTTCCCTGATTTTCCGCTTTCTCTTAGTTATCTCTTTTCATGCTTTAATTGTTATGTGCTATAAATGCTTTTCATACTTTGTTTGCTACTTGTTAATCATTGTTTCTCATGTTAAAAATGTTAGACCTTTCCATGCTTTCATGACTCGTTGCTATTTGCCTTAATTGACTTACTTGCACCTTTTTATTGTCATTACTGGACTTGTCTTGTCGTGTAATATTACATATGTGAATTTTCAAGTTGATACGAGGTTCCTTCCTGATTCGGCTTCATATTTCATTAATCGTAGAGGTTCTTGTGATTTGAGTTACTGATTTGATTGTACTCATTGAATATTTGATACTAATATGGTGGGATTGGGTTGCACGTCGCAACATGTGAAATAAGGGTGAATTGATATGGTGGAATAAGTGTGAACTTGTACTGATATGGTGGGATCGGGATGCACACCGTAAGAGGTGAAATAAGGGTGGATTGATACAGTGAAATAAGGGTGAATTATGATACTGATTTTGTTATATGGTGGGATCGGGTTGCACGCTGCAACATATATTTATTTATGATTGTTGATATTATTACGGTGGAATAAGGGTGCTATGTTGGTTTTCGGTATTTTTCATACGGAACTCTAAGGATTGGTAATTCTGATCGTTACTGGTTTTTCTTCGAGGGTTTAGCTATTATCCAGTTAACTGCCTTATTTCGTTTCGTATTTTCCTTTCCTGTCTTTATTTTATACCGAGTACAAGTTATAGTGTAAGTGACTCGCCTTAGTCTCGTCACTACCTCGTTGAGGTTAGGCTCGACACTTACAGAGTACATGGGGTCGGTTGTACTCATAATACACTCTGCACTTCTTGTGCCGATTTCGGAGTCGGTCCCGGCGGTGGTTATTAGCGTGCTCGGGTTGGCTAGCAGTGAGGAGACTTGACGTACAGCTGCTCGGCGTCCGCAGCCCCTATAGTCACCTTTCCTTTTATTAGCTATGTATTTTCCCTCAATCAACTTTATGTTTTATTCAAACCTTTATTTGTACTACTCTAGTATCTCGTGCACCTGTGACACCGGATCCAGGGTTGTATTAGATATTTCAGTCGTTATGGCTTCCACACTTTACTTTAGATTATTACAGTTATTTCAGCTTCTTTCTTACTATTTAACTTGAACTGTTGAAAATGGATAAATTGTTCTAACGTTAGCTTGCCTAGGAAGTGAAATGTTAGGTGCCATTACGGTCCCGAAGGTGGGAATTCTGGGTCGCGACAAATGAAGCTACATGCTGTTCAACAATGTTAGTGGTGGGATGGATATGATCTCTTGCCCTTAATCAGAAGTCTTGTGTTCGAGCTCCGAGAATGAAAATATCCGTGTAAGAAGCATTTGCCTCTTTGATAGGCCTTATTCAGACCGAATACAAATTAATCGGGACTCCAATGTAAGCACTGGATACACAGTGGGAAATCAAGAAAGAAGAACCTACATGTTGTTCTTGTATTAATGTTTTTTAAAACACATCAGTGCTGCAAAGTTTGAAGAAAAGGAGAAAATGAGTTAAAATAGTCTTTCTATATGAGGACCTGTATATAATTGTATTGGAAAAAATAAATATTACACGTAAAATTAATTATGTGGCTAACATGGCAAGACATGCGGATCACTAGAAAAACGACAGCTGGAGAAGAGTATTAAAAAAGACGCGAGTCTTAATAGGTACGAGCAAAACGTTTAAGAGACGAGAAGACACGGTTGCTCGAGTCTCTTTAGCGATTTGAAGAGGCACCGGTGGAATGAACCAAGATAATAAAGAGGGCAGATTCATTGATCTACAATTAAGGAGCATGAATGATTACGAACGTTACAGAATCTTCACGAAACAGTTACGATTACCAATTATAATATTTTATTAATGTCATTAATGCTCATAATGACTCGATCATAAAAGAAAAAAGACGTTGCACTTAGAGATGACTATAAAAGGAAAAGAAATATCATTTTTATAGACACGTTCTGATTATCATTGGAATACAATTATTTACTTTTGCTTTCTACTGATTACTTTGCTATTCTAATTTCCTTTCTTACTGCAAGAATATCAGTTTCCTTGATTGTCAGTAACCCGAGTACTTTTAAAAATAGGTTTAGACCGAAATTCTTATTTATTGGTTAAACAAATTGATTCCGTTGCTGGGACACTGATAATCCATTCGCTTTCTAAATTCTTTTTCCTATCAATAAATCATGTCGAATGCTAACGACAACAACCAACAAAATCAGCAACACCAGCTGAACCAGCAAAATCAGCAAGGGGATGGAACTCCAGTCCCTTCACCACGAAACTCTCCTCAACAATCCCGAGAAGGGTCACGTGACAGATCCGTGTCACATGTGAATGACCAACATGTGGATGATCAAGCTATTGATGAAGCGTTAAAGCAATTAATCGCGGAACAAGTCAACAACGCTCTTCAATCTTTTGTTAGTAGGTTGCCAACTCTACCACCAACTCCACCTCTGAATAACAACGCAACCATAGAAAATCCACGCTCGGGACTTGCCAATTCTGGCAGTGGAGGAACTCCCAGTGAATCTCGTGATGCAAGGTCAGATATTCCAATTAATTCTGATTTATAAAGTTTAGTACTAACCTTGCAGAAACAGCTCAAGGAGCAGAACGATCGCATAGAGCAGATACATGGTGTTCCACCTATAATCAAAGGAGCGGATATGGATAAATATTCTCAACAACCTTGGAAGCTAAGTGCCACTCCTTTGCCTATTCCCAGAAAGTTTAAGATGCCCGATATCCTGAAGTTTGATGGGACAACCGATCCACGAGATCATGTAACTACATTTAAAACTGGCGTGAAAGGCAACAATTTGACTAAGCAAGAGATTGAATCAGTGCTAGTCAAAAAATTCGGTGAAACACTCACAAAGGGAGCACTAACATGGTATTCTCTTTTACCTGAGAACTCTATTGATTCTTTTGCCGAGCTTGCAGATTCATTTATAAAAGCACACTCGGGAGCTCAAAAAGTTGAAAAGAGGATGGAAGACATCTTCAAAATAAAACAAGGGGATACAGAGCTGCTCAGGAAATTCGTGGATAGATTCCAACGTGAAAGAATGATGTTACCACGCGTACCTGACAATTGGGCGGCTATGGCATTTGCAAGTAATTTAAATGAAAGAAGCTCAGAAGCCACAAGGAGACTCAAATAAAGCTTATGAGAATTGCATGCAACAACTTGGAATGATGTTTATAACAGGTATAACATGAAGCCGCGAATAGAAGAAGACACTATCATTCAGTCACGGTGGGACGAAAGAGTAAGCTCGAGGCGATCAGAAACTGAAAAAAGGTCCGGTAAGAACAGGTATGAACCTTACATGGGACCAGCAGGAAGGGATTCACGTCAAAATAGGAGAACCCGAGGTACAATTCCAGATCTAGGGACAGAGATTCGGGTTCATCATCCAAGTTTGGAAATGAGCGAAATACACGAGATGCACGGGACAATGATAGAAGTTCAAAAGTAAAAATTGGCGGTTACAGTTTCAATGTTAGCACATCTGAGTTGGTAGTTGTTTTAAAAAGCATGGGAGATAAGGTGCGGTGGCCAAAAGAAATGAGATCGAACCCCAAAGAAGAAATCCAGATTTCTGGTGCGAGTTTCATAATGGTCACAGTCATAAAACAACAGATTGCAGATTGCTACAAGGTGAAGTAGAGCACTTATTAAAACAAGTCTACTTAACTGAATTGTTCAGTGAGAAGGGTAAGCAAGCATATATGAAGAATAGACAGGAGCCCCCAAAACCTTCGTCACCAAAGAGAACGGTTAATGTCATAAGCGGAGGAGAGGAGGTCAATGGTTTGACTTATACGGCTGCAAAAAAGGTATCAAAAATCATAGTCACCCACGGGAAGCGAGTTCGCCAAGTTTTGGAAGAAGACAGTATAACATTTGATGATGCAGATGCAGATGGCATGATGATCCCACATAATGATGCATTGGTAATATCTTTACTTGTACATGATACTAATGTGAAACGAGTTTTGATTAATCCAGGTAACTCTGTAAATATCATTCTTTTAAGAGTGATAAACGAGATGCAAGCTGATGACAAATTGGTACCAAAGCACGTACCTTATCTGGATTTGACAATTCAAGCGTTGTCACAAAAGGGGAGATAATACTCACCACATTCGCAGAAGGTGTGATCAAAGATACGGAATTTCAAGTAATAGATATGGACATGGCGTACAATATGATCCTCGGCAGACCTTAGATTCAGGAGATGCATGCTGCTCCATCTACTTTACATCAGGTTATTAAGTTCCCTTCTCAATGGGGAATTAGGCAAATCCTTAGTGATCAACAAGATTCTAGAAGTATCAATTCACTAGGAGATTCAAGCATACAAAGTGACGTTGTAGATGAAAAATAGCAACTACAGAATTCAATTGAGGGTTTAACAACTCAAACCTTAACTGAAGATGGACAAACGGATGTAGACTCAAGGCCAGATACTATCCAAGAGCCAGAAGAAAATGAAACATCAAAATGACAATCGAGGAACTCAAAGCTGTGGTGCTGTTTATACATTGGCCGGACAGAAAAGTATACATCGGAACCAATTTGAGCCCAGAGTTGAAACATCAGTTAATTGAATTTTTAAAAGCTAACGCAGATTGCTTTGCTTGGTCGCATTCAGATATGACAGGTATACCCCCGGAGGTGATGACCCATAATCTAAATGAAGATCTAACACACCCACCTGTCAAACAGAAGAAAAGGAAGCAAGGATCCTTCAAGAACCAGGTGATTCAGGATGTGGTACAAAAGCTTTTGAAAATTGGGTCTATCCGAGAGGTAAAATATCCTAATTGGATAGCAAATACTGTAATGGTGTCTAAAAAAATGGTAAGTGGCGAGTTTATGTAGACTATACTGATTTGAATAAATCTTGCCCTATAGATTCTTTTCCTTTACCACACATAGATCAAGTAATTGATGCTACTGCATGACGTGAATTGTTAATCTTTTTAGATGCTTATCTGGATATAATCAGATAAAAATGGATCCTTTAGACGAGGAAAAACTTCCTTTATTATAGAAAGGGGGACTTACTGTTATAAAGTCATGCCTTTCGGTCTAAAGAATTCTGGAGCCACATACCAAAGGTTAGTTACGAAGATGTTCCAGGAGTACCTGGGAAAAACCATGGAAGTCTATATTGATGACATGTTAGTCAAGTCAACACAGGCAGGGGATCACATCTAACATTTGTCAGATGCATTTCAGATTCTACGCAAATTCAACATGAAGCTAAATCCCAAAAATTGTGCATTTGGCGTGTCATCAAGTAAGTTCTTAGGTTTCCTTATTTCTAACCAAGGAATTGAAGTAAATTGCAAATTAATGCTATCGAAGAAATACCGGACATACTCACGAGCGAAAAAGAAGTGCAGAGGTTGACAGGTAGGGTAGCAGCACTGGGAAGATTTATTTCTAAATCTTCGGAGAAAAGCTTTAAGTTCTTCTCAGTATTGAAAAAGCAAAGCCAATTTGAGTGGACTGAAGAATGTCAACAAGCGCACAAAAATTTAAAGGCATACTTGTCAAACTCACCGTTCCTGGCTAAACAAAAGGACGGAGAAAAGCTACTTATATATCTCTCTGTGTCAGAAGTGGCAATAAGTGCAGTATTAGTTCGAGAAGATAAAGGTAAACAATCTCCAATTTACTATGTTAGCAAATCCTTATTAGATGCTGAAACTCGATATCCTCATTTAGAAAAACTTGTTTTAGCACTAATAATGACTTCTAGAAAATTAAGGCCTTATTTTCAATGTCACCCTATCTCTGTAGTGACCGCCTACCCTTTATGAAATATATTGCATAAGCAAGAGTTATCAAGTAGATTAGCCAAGTGGGCCATAAAACTAACTGAATATGACATCACATATCAACCTAGAACTGCGATAAAATCACAGGTTTAAGTAGATTTCGTGGCAGACTTTAGTCCAGGGATGGTAATAGAAGCAGAAAAAGAACTGCAGGTATTTAACGGGTCCAATCCAGGTATTTGGACCCTGTTTACCGATGGCTCCTGTATTGTTAAAGGAACGGGTTTAGGCATTGTTCTAATCCCACCTTCGGGAGAAACTATAAGGCATGCCATAAAATGCCATCCTACTACTAATAATGAAGCAGAATATGAAGCTGTGATTGCAGGTTTAGAATTGGCACGAGAACTAGGAATAGAGCAGGCTATAATCAAAAGCGACTCGCAGCTCGTAGTTAATCAAATGCAAGGGACTTATACAGCTAGAGAGGCGAGGATGCAACAATATTTGGAAAAGGCACGAGATTTGGTCAGGCAATTCCAAACTTGGAAAATCGTGCAGATACCCAGGGAAGAAAATGTCGAAGCAGACGCGTTGGCTAATCTTGCATCCGCTGCATAAGTAACAAATGAAGAAAATGCTTCCGTAATACATTTGTTTCATTCGACACTCGATCAAGATAAAATGAGGTAAATTTCAATAATCTAACCTGGGATTGGAGAAACGAGATCGTTAATTTTTTGTAGTACGGAATTCTGCTTGAAGATAAGAAAAAGGCTCATGCACTTCGACGAAAAGCTGCCCGTTATTGTTGATCAAGGCAATTTATATCGAAATATGTTCGGCGGTCCTTTAGCTAGGTGTCTCGGACCTTCTCAAACAGAGTATGTGATGAGAGAAGTACATGAAGGACATTGTGAAAATCACGCAGGAGGAAGATCCTTGGTAAAAACTCTAATTAGAGCAGGGTATTACTGGCCAAAAATGGAAGAAGAGGCAGAAAACTTTGTGGCCAAATGTGATAAATGCCAAAGGTATGGTAACAACATGCATTGACCAGCAGAACTATTACATTCGGTTCTTGTACCGTGGCCTTTTATGAAGTGGGGGATGGATATCGTGGGTCCACTACCACAAGCCAAAGGAAAGGTACGATTTTTATTAGTACTCACTGATTATTTTACTAAGTGGGTAGAAGCAGGTGTCTTCAAACAGGTGCGAGAGAAAGAAGTCAGGGACTTCATTTGGTGAAACATCATATGTCGGTTTTGGGTTCCAAAAGAAATCGTGTGTGATAACGGCCCGCAGTTCATAGGTGCAAAAATCACAGAATTCTTTTAGAGTTGGAAAATTAAAAGGATTACTTCAACACCTTATCATCCGTGGCCAATAGAAAAGCTGAATCAACAAGCAAAGTTATTATTAATAACTTGAAGAAAAGGCTAAAGGAGTCAAGAGGTAAGTGGCCAGAAATGTTACCTGGAGTCTTGTGGGCTTACTGAACAACAGCAAAAACGAGTACGGGAGAGACACCATTTTCACTTGTGTACGGTGCTGAAGCCTTAATTCCAGTTGAAATAGGTGAACCAAGTACGAGATACAATCAAGCAACTAAAGAGTCAAATAAGGAGAAGATGCGAATAGATCTCGATTTGCTTGAAGAAAGGAGAGAAACAGCCTTGATAAGGATGGCTGTGTAGAAGCAAATTATTGAGCGATATTACAATCGGAAAGCTCATCTTAGGTAATTCAAGATTGGGGACTACGTACTAAAGAAAATTTTCAATCAACAAAAGCATCCAATGCAGGAAAGTTGAGTCCAAATTGGGAAGGACCTTACAAGGTTCAAGGTATTATTGGAAAATGTGCATACAAGTTGGAAACCATGGATGGAAAGGTTCTACCCTCAGTTGGAATGTTGTTTATTTGAAGAAGTACTATTTCTAAGCAAAAGAAATACCCATGGTCAGGTATCGCTCAACTACGATTTTTATTTTGTACAGTTAAAATTATACTAATAATTTTAGATGACAGGCAAAAAGCTAGCCCGTACCAAATGATGATATTAGACCTGAAAGACACGTGGAAGTAACATAATTCCCGGTCTAGGGTTACAACCTTTCTGATGGAAATATAAAGGGTTAAGCAGTCATCATCTAAATTATATATGCCTCCGAGTCCCGTACGTTTTTCCTTTTTTCAGGAAAAGGACCACATGGAAGGAATAATCAAGTGCTCGAGATCTCATACTTCAAAGCTCAAACACTTGGGGGACTATATATATATAAGGAAGGTAAAGAAGACTCGAAAAATCAGAATTCAAGTCAAGCTTAAAGTCTACAAGTTCAGAGCAAAGTCACGAGCAGCAAAAAAAACGCAAGCCTGATTCAAAAACCTATGAGGAATACACTCGTGGATGTAAATTTCAAAATCTTACGAATGTTTAGGTTAAAGGAAATATTTAGTTATGGGTTGCAACATATACCCTTGAATTTTTTACAAATCTGTTGTAAAGAAAATAGTTACGAAAGAGTTATAGATGATACTTAAATACATGTAAAGTATTATATAACCTGAAGGTTCGAATGATACAAAACTTTCCTCAAAGTTATTCAAAGAAGCATGTGTGTTCCTATTTCTTCTTTCGTATGTTTACACCATTATGAAGTTGAGATGTCTTCTTCATTAAGTGTCGTATATAAAAAGGCCCTCTTAATAATTCGTGCTTGTTCAAAAGAGTCACGAAGTCATGAAGCATTTTTAAATGCAAAAGTTAAAATAACAAAGGGTAAAACAAAAACCCAAACATTAAGATAAGTGGAAAATAAAGCAAAATAAGGCAAGGGTAAACTGCTAAGAGAGTCGAACGGAAACTCTAACTAAGAGTCAGACAAAAACTTTATAATATTATAATAACTTGGTTAAAACTAAGTATGAACTTAGTTCCAACCTGATTGTCTTATATAAAAAAATCCCAAAACGGACTAGGGGCAAGATTTTCCAAAACGTTACCCCCAAATTGGACAGGGATAAACCTCCAAATGTTCCACCAATAAAAAAAACAAAACAACACTTCAAATATTTTCTTTAATCTTTGCAATCTCAGTAGCTAAGTCAAAGCCTTTTCGGCTTGCCTCCATCAAAGTGTCATGGCGTGTGTTCAAGAAAGCCCAACTAACTTCAACGACAGCCTTATCCTCAAGAACTTCATAATCTCTTTCTCAATGCTCAATCTCATTCCTAAGCTCTTCCTTCTCAGTCAAGGCTGCATCATAAGAAGCCTGCAAGGGGGCAAGTGAACTCTCCGAAAATCGAACTCTGTTAGAAGACACTCGGATATCTTCTTGAGCTTGGGTGAGCGTTTGAGCAAGCTCACCGGCGTAAACTTCTTTCTGGTTCAGTAGGTCCTTCAGACCTCTGATCTCTTCAGTGGCTTTAGAAAGTTGTTCAGCAAATGAAGACTCCAGAAGGTTTTTATCTTTGCCTGCTTGATTAGAAGAGGCTTTCTCAACTGCTAGTTCCACTGCCATAACCTTTAATTGCTACTCTAAGGTACAATCATCTTCCTCTAAAACCTCCATTTCAAGTTGAAGACCCTCGAATTGCTCTTTCCAATTGTCTGCTTTAGTGTGATAGTCATTCGTCAGCTGCTCCGTGTGGACAATCCTTTTCATCATCTCTGTACCGATGAGATTGATCTACAGAATGAAAAGAGAAATGTGATACTAGTAAAAAAATCACATAAGATATAAAGACAAGGTTTATACCTTCAAATATGAATGCACAATATCATTCATCCACGTTAGAGAGCTGTGACTTTCTAGTTTAGACTTCTCAACTAGGCCTATCAGTGGTTTCAACCACACGTCAGCTTGGCCTGATTTCTTCAACTGGTTACCATCTGCAGAAATCTCGATGGTAACTTGTTTCATTGCCCTACTGCTACTAGAGGAACCAATTTCAGCATGGGAAGTTGTGGCAGTAGGAACAGTCGAGGAAGTCAAAATAGCCATGGGCGGAGCAGTAGCAACAACATCAGGTACATGCAACTGAGATTCAATTGGAGTAGACACAGGAAAGAGGCAAGAGGCGTCTCTTCAGAAATAAAGCCAAAGTTTTCTTCATCAAATCTACGAGAAAAGAGTTGTTCAGTAGAGTTACGGGGTGCTGCAGGCGTCTCTTCATCAGAACTCACTAAAGTAGCACTCTCGGGCTCGAATATTGGAACAGAATAAGGAGGAGGAGTAGCTTCGTTATCTGAAATGACCTGTCTTCTAGCTCGTGGCTTGCGAACCAACGAGCCTTCATCCCGCTCCTCTTCGTCTTCAGAGTTCTGTGGTCTATCAGCTTTTCTTGTTGAAGAACTCAAGATGATCTCTTGAGCCTTTGATAGAGAGAGCCTCGAAGCAGTGATTGATGCAACACTCACACCCCGAATGGGAAATCCTAATAAAGAAAAAGGTTAATAAGTCCCAGGATAAACACGAAAATAAAGAAGAAAGTGAAAGAGAAAGCTACCGTGAGTCTTAACTTTCCATCTAAATCTGTTTGAAAGGTATCTCCAAGACCTTTCTTCCATTAGAGCAACAGTTAACAATTTTTCTACCCAAATACAAAAATCGAAAATTTCCTCAACAATTCCCATGGTTGCTAAAAAGGAAAAGTAAAACAGTTACGAGAGTACAAGTTCTTTTTTAAAAAAAGAAATAAAAGATTGAAAGTGAAACTCACATGCAAAGTTCCACTTCTTAGGGAAGGGCATGTTTTCTTCGCCTATTAACCCACTTGTAGGAGCGGCAACAAATCGGGCGTACCAGCCACGATCTTTATCATCTTCGGGGCTAACCAAAACTCTCTTACTTCTCGCTACGAGAGTAAAAACCCCATGACGGAATAATTTGGGAGAGTAGAGATGAATCAGATGGTAAAAAGTAAAGGGTAACTGAGCCAGATTTGACAAATATCTAAGGCATGCCACAACCCTCCATATAATAGGGCCAATTGTCCTAAACACACATCAAAGAAACGACAAAATTCAATGATAACTAGGTCAATAGGTGGTCTAAAACCTAATGTTAAGGGATATGTATACACAAAGGAAAAACCAAATTTAAAGGAAGTGATCCGTTGATTCTCATTAGGGACCAGAATCGGGAAGTCAAATTTCCAATGGCAATCTCTACGCACAACAGAAATTAAACCCTCAGTGATCTAGGAAGGGTAAACATCAGCGCGACCATGAGAAGTCATGGAAGTAACCTGATTTTTAATTGATTCTCTATGTGTGACAAAGGAAAGTTCAGCAGGTATAATCTCGTCGACAGAAGGTTCACGAAGCGATTCACTAGAATCTGTATTTCTCGCAGAAGATCTATGTGAAAAATAAGCCCTAGTTCTAGAAGAAGATGGAGGAGTAGAACTGGGTTGAGAAGAAGAACCACGTACAGAAACTGACCCTAAACTACGTAACCTACCACCTCTCCTACTTCTAATAGGAGCAGAAGAAAGGGGAAGTTCGTCTACAATGAGAACTTTTCGAGGATCAGGATTTGCAGAAGACATAGTTGTATGAAGAAGTAGAATTTATTGAAGAACAAGAACAAGATGTGAATAAAGAGCGCTAAAGGAAATTTTTTCGTGAAAGTAAAGGCAAATGATGTATTTATATGTAGAAGCAACCGTCATGCAAAAAAGGTAATAAAGGAAACGTCATTATGAAAACTATCACTTCGTGACTGATGCAGCTGCAAAAAAGCCCTAAAATCCGCTGCAGAGTTGCAGAGCCAATCGATGACTGCCACGTGCCATATGCATTAAATGGAAGTGACTTACGACGCATCAGTTCAGAAGAAGGTACAATGGTGCGTGATAAACGGCGGCAAAAATTCCCGCCTTAAATGAGATCCAATTCCCAAATATTCAATTGCTGAATAATTGGTAAGTGGGGGACTATCTTTATTGGAAAAAATAAATATTACACGTGGAATTAATTATGTGGCTGACATGGCAAGACATGTGGATCACTAGAAAAGCAACAGCTGGAGAAGAGTATTAAAAAAGACGTGAGTCTTAATAGGTACGAGTTGAACGTTTAAGAGACGAGAAGAAACGGTTGCTCGAGTCTCTTTAGCGATTTGAAGAGGCACCGGTGGATGAACCAAGATAATAAAGAGGGCAGATTCATTGGTTTACAATTAATGAGCATGAATGATTACAAACGTTACAGAATCTTCACGAAACAGTTACGATTACCAATTATAACGTTTCATTAATGTCATTAATGCTCATAGTGACTCGATCATAAAAGGGAAAAGACTATAAAAGGAAAAGAAATGTCATTTGTTTGGACACGTTCTGATTATTATTGGAATACAATTATTTACTTTTGTTTCTACTGATTACTTTGCTATTCTAATTTTCTTTCTTACTGCAAGAATATCAATTTCCTGGATTATCAGTAACCCGAGTACTTCTAAAAATAGGCTTTGACCGAAATTCCTATTTTTTGGTTAAACAAAAATGATTTCAACAATAATATATTCCTGTTTTTCAAACGATCAATTTGTTTTCATAAATAAAATTTAGCATAACAACATCACTTAATTAAAGAAATACTATAAACATGAAAGTTTTTTTAGCTCTTAGGAAAATGATTATGGAGCAGAATAAATAAGTTGTCCCTGATTTTATGTCACAAAATATTAAACTAGTAAATTAATGCTTCAAGATACTGTGAAAAAACAATTTAAAAATGGTCACGAAAGAAATACTTGTTTTTATATTCAAGAAGGTGTCCGTACACATTCTTAAATAGATTGCGTCATATATGTGGGCTTTTTAAAACGATCAATAGTTCGCATTCTGGCTGCTAATCCGAACTCACGTCACGTAAGACTAATTAAAGGAGAATGCTTTCTATCACTAATTGTGCGCAAAGGTTACTTCTGCTCCTTTAGTTTTGCGTTAGTCAATGATTAATGTTCTAATACAAAGTCTGGCATCTTTTACACATTTTTTTTTAATTATCTATTTTAATTTTGTGCTTGGAGGGTGGGGAAGGTTGTGATTTCCACTTCGAACTTGCGACTTAATTCATAAATTAATAGGCAAAGTTGTTGATTAATTATTTGACTTCTTAATTCATACTATATAATTTATCAACTTCTTGTATATGAACTTAAATTACTATTTGACGCTTGAGAGAGAAAGTTCTTAAGAGTAACTGCATATATATATAGTATTGTTTTTTTTTTTTGGTTTTTTTTTGAGGAAAGATATTTAACTGATCTACCTTTCATGGCTTAGCTTCATGCCTTTTGAACTATGATTAAGATCTATAAAGAGTAGTATTCTTTTTTTTTTTTTTTACTTTTATTCTCCAACTCAAAATAAGTTTAAAGGCTTTCGGAACTTTATTTGAATATTTTCTGTTCTGACCCTATTTATAACGGACGAGGACGTCGTCCTTTCTGTGATAGTATTGCGAACTCATTTTATCTTTTGAGAATTATTTCTTGTCTGCACCCTCTTAATTTTTGAATCATAAATAATTAGTAAGAATGCTAATCATCATATAACAAATTAAATTCTTGAACTAGTAGAAGAAGGGGAGGAGAAGGGTGGAAACATTTCAGAAAAAATAATGATTTCTCTCATGCAACATATTATGTCTGTAATCAAGTACTTGTTCTTACATATAATGAAACTGTGAGGCTCTTAATCAAGTACCATGTTGCTTATACTTTCTAATTCGAATTCACGCCGAAAAATTCCACTTTGAGGTAAAACACTCCTATTAAAGGGCTCGAATCCGAGATCTCTTGTTAATGATGAAGGAATATATACTAATAACTCCATCACAATTTCTGGTGGTACATCGGCCGTCTTGTTGTTACGACTCGGAAATCCCACCTTCGAGACCGTGATGACGCCTAACATTTCACATGCTACAAGACAAAGTTAGAATATTTCATCCGTTTTTGGCCGTTAAAAATTAAATAATAATAATAAAGAAGCTGAAATAACTGCACTAGATCTAAGGTAAAGTGCAAAAACCATTATCAACTGAAATATCTAATACCACCTAGGACCTGGTGTCACAAGTGCACGAGCTTCTAGAATAGTACACATAAAGGTTTGAGTAAAAGTATAAAGTTGTATGAAAGAAAGTACACAACTAAAAGTAACAGAAGTGGACTATAGGGGTTGCGGACGCCATGCAGCTGTACCTCAAGTCTCCACTCAATCTCTGACCCGAGAAATCAATAAACCGTCGCTGGGACCGACTCCAAAATCTGCACAAAAAGTGCAGAGTGTAGTATGGGTACAATCGAACCCATGTACTCTCTAAGTGCCGAGCCTAACCTCGACGAAGAAGTGACGATGCTAAGGCAGTCACTTACAATAACTTGTATGCAGTATAAAATAATGGCAGAAAAGAAAATGCAGGAACAAATTAAAGTAGTTAATACATGAAAATAACTCAACCTCCTAAAGAAATTCAATAAATGCCAGAAAATACCAATTCTTAAAGTCTCGTACGAAAATACCGAAGCTGACACAACACGATAAGTAAATAGAAACACATAGACTGTTGCGGCGCACAACCCGATCCCACTGTACAACACAATCCTCCCTTATTCCACCGTAATAATATCAACAATAGTAAATAAATATATGTTGCGGTGCGCAACCCGACTCCATCATATAATCAGAATTCACCCTTATTTTACCGCATCAATCCACCCTTATTTCACCTGTTGCGACGTACAATCCGATCCCACTGTACAGTATGAATAAATCAATAAGTGCATTTAATTTAACAACATAAATCACAAGAGTCCTCTATGAGTAATGGATATTAGGCAGGAACAGGAAGGAAATCTCGTCTCAAATTAAGAATCTGCAACAAAGAATACTAAATAGCCAGACAATTCAATAAATGACAACTAAGGGTACAAATAAGTCATTTACGGCACGTAGCAGTAATTCATGAAAGCAGGGTAAAATCTAACACTTTAAACACGAGAACAATAAGTGACAAGTAGCAAATAAGGGCATGGGAAATATTTAAAGCACGTAACAGTTAAGGCATGGAAGGAAATAATTAATGGAATGCAAAAAATCAGGGAAACAAGTAATTCGGTGGCGTATAAGCACTCGTCACCTTGCATATACGCTGCAACACATGAATTTCACATATCACATAAATCAAGGGTTCCTAATTCTCTCAAATCAATGTTAAATCCAACACTTACCTCACTCCGCAGTCAACTCAAAGCTCTACCTGGGTCATTCCTCTAGAATCTACCTCCAAACCGTTCGTATCTAACCACAATCGACTCGATAATGTCAAATAATGCTAAGGAAATCAATTACAATACATAAAGATAGGATTTTTACACTTTTTTCAACAAGTAAAAAAAAAAATCAACCCGGAGCCCGCTTGGTCAAAACCCGAGGTTCAGACCAAAACCCGTTTACCCATTCACCCCGAGCCCGATTATGTAATTTTTTGAAATTCGATCCCAAATTAAGGTCTAAATCCCGAATTCGCAAAAACCCCCAATTCTTCCTAAATCCCTAGTTTTCTACAATGGAAGAACAAAGATTAAGGCTAGAAATTAATGGATGATGTCAGAAGTGAAAGAAAATGAGTTAAAGCATATAAACCTATTAATTGGTGATGAGTTTTCCCTTCAAAATTGCCTCTAGGCCGAGCTCTAATGGAAAGTTTATGAAAAATGGGTAAATCCCGTTTTTGAAACATTTAAATCATTGGGCGTCAGGCCTTCTTCGTGTTCGCGAAGGGCCTGAAGCGATCGCGAAAGGCAGCAACCCAAAAGGCCTACGCGTTCGCGAGCGTACCCACTCGTCTGCGGAGGCCGCTCCCTCCAGGCCTCCGCATTCGCAAGCCAATGCTCGCGTTCGCATAGAGTAAAGCTGCCCCCCCAGGTACATAACACTACGCGTCCGCATTTGCAAAGGGCATCCCCCCTCCACTTTGCGTTCACGTCTAGTTCTTCGCGTTCGCGTAGGATAAAATACTACCCTGCTCAATTTCCCCTTCGTGATCGCGGTTGTTGGTTCGCGATCGCTTAGTACAATACACCAGGTGACATCTGAAGCTCAAACACTAGAAATTCTAAGTCCGAAATGTTCCGTAGCCTATTCGAAACTCACCCGAGCCCTCGGGGATCCAAACCAAATATGCACACAAGTCCAAAAATATAATACGAACACGTTCGCGTAATCAAAACACCAAAATAATACTTAGAACTACGAATCAGACACCAAAACGAATGAAATTTTCACTAAAACTTAAGAACTCCCATTTTAATAACCGGACGTCCAACTCACGTCAAATCACTTCCGTTTTGCACCAAATTTTGCAGACAAGTCATGAATAAAGTAATGGACCTATACCAAGTTCCGGAACTAAAATCCAGACCCGACATCAACAAAGTCAAACATCGGTCAAATTTATAAATTCTTTAAACCTTTAAACTTCAAATTTTAAATAAATTGCGATAACTCGAGCTAGGGCCTCCGAATTCGATTCTGGGCATACGCCCAAGTCCCATATTATGATACGGACCCATCGGAATTGTCAAAATACGGATTCGGGTCCATTTGGTCAAAACGTTAACCGAAGTCAACTAAACATATTTTAAGGCACGAATTCACATTTTAATCAATTTTTCACATAAAAGCTTTTCGAAAAATGGCACAGACTGCGCTTGCAGATCGAGGAAGGCTAAAAGGAGCTATTTGAGGCTTCGAAACACAGAGTTAAGGGTTAGAACTCTAGATGACCTATCAGGTCATCACATTCTCTACCTCTAAAACAAACATTCGTCCTCGAACGGACATAAAAAAGTACCTGGACTGGTGAAAAGGTGTGGACATATACTCTGCATGTCCGGCTCGGACTCCCAAGTGGCTTCCTCGATCGGCGACCTCTCACTACACTCAAACTGAAGGATAACTCTTAGACCTCAATTGTCGGAATTGCCGGTCTAGAATAGCCACCGGCTCCTCCTCATAAGTCAAATCCTTGTCCAATTAGGCTGAGCTGAAATCTAACACATGGGACGGATCACTGTGATACTTCCGGACTATGGACACATGGAATACCGGGTGGATCGCTGACAAACTATGTGGCAATGCGAGCTTGTAGGACACCTCACCCACTCTCTGAAGAATCTCAAAGGGTCCGATGTACCTAGGGCTCAACTTGCCCTTTTTCCCGAACCTCATCACACCCTTCATGGGTCAAACCTGGAGCAATACTCTCTCTCCAACCATGAATGCAACATCTCGAACTCTACGGTCGGGGTAGCTCTTCTGCCTAGACTGAGCTGTGCAAAGTTGATCCTGAATAATCTTGACCATATCCAAGGCATCCTGTACCAAATTATTACCCAACAATCGAGCTTCCCCCGACTCGAACCATCCAACTGGCGAACGACACCGCCTCCAGTATAATGCCTTACCAGGAGCCATCTGAATGCTCGACTGGTAGCTGTTGTTGTAGGAAAACTCCTGCAAGTGGCAAGAACTGATCCCAAGAACCCCCGAAATCTATAACACAAGCGCGAAGCATATCCTCCAATATCTGAATAGTGCGCTCGGAGTGACTGTCCGTCTGGGGATGAAATGCTGTACTCAACTCAACCTGCATTCCCAACTCACGCTGTACTGCCCTCCAGAAGATCGAGGTGAACCGCGTGCCTCGATCGGAAATGTTAGACATGGGCACACCATGAAGACGGACGATCTCCCGGATGTAGATCTCAGCCAACCGTTTTGAAGAACAGGTAACTGCCATAGGAATGAAATATACTGACTTGGTCAGCATGTCCACAATGACCCATATCGCGTCGAACTTTCTCTGAGTCCATGGGGGTCCAACAACAAAATCCATGTGATACGCTCCCACTTCCACTCAGGAATATCTAACTTCTGAAGCAAACCACCAGGTCTCTGATGCTCATACTTTACTTGCTGACATTTTAGACACCGATCTACATAAACAACTATATACTTATTCATCCTCCTCCACCAATAATGCTGGCACAAGTCCTGATACATCTTGGCAGCGCTCGGATGAATAGAATACCGGGAACTGTGGGCCTCTTCAAGAATCAACTCACGAAGCCCATCCACATTAGGCACACAAATACGACCCTGCATCCTCAAAACCCCATCATCGCCAACGGTAACCTTCTTGGCACCCGCGTGCCGCACTGTGTCCCTAAGGACAAGCAAATGAGGGTCATCATAGTGCCGCTATCTGATGCGCTCATACAAGGAAGGCCAAGCGACTTTACAAGCTAGAACACGACTAGGCTCTGAGACATCTAACCTCACGAACTGATTGGCCAAAGCCTGGACATCTGATGCAAACGGTCTCTCCCCCATTGGAATATACGCAAGGCTGCCCATACTCACTGCCTTTCTACTCAAGGCATCGGCCACCACATTGGCCTTCGGATGATACAAAATGGTAATATCATAGTCCATCAACGGCTCCAACCATATCCTCTGCCTCAAATTGAGATCCTTTTGCTTGAACAAGTATTGTGGACTCTGATGATCCGTGAATACCTCGCACGACACGCCGTAAAGGTAGTGCCTCCAAATCTTCAGGGCATACACAATGGCTGCCAACTCTAAGTCATGAACAAGGTAATTCTTCTCATGAACTTTCAGCTGTCGTGACGCATATGCGATCACCCTGCCATCCTGCATCAATACTGCACCGAGCCCAACACGAGACGCATCACAATATACCGTGTAAGATCCTGAACTTGTGGGCAACACCAACACGGGCATCATAGTCAAAGCAGTCTTGAGCTTCTGAAAGCTCAAATCACACTCGTCTGACCATCTGAACGGGACACCCTTCTGGATCAATCTGGTCAATAGGGCTGCTATAGAAGAAAACCCCTCTACGAACCGGCGGTAATAACCAGCCAAACCCAGGAAACTCCGGATCTCTGTAGCTGAAGTGGGTCTTGGCTAGTTCTGTATTGCCTCAATCTTCTTAGGACCCTTTATGCCCCCTGCCGATATGACGTGCCCCAAGAAAGTGACTGAGTCCAACCAAAACTCGCACTTTAAAAACTTGGCATATAACTGGCCATCTCTTAGGGTTTGAAGTACAATCCAAAGGTGCTACGTTCTCCTATTGACTGCAGGAGTAGATCAAGATATCATCAATATATACAATCACAAAGGAATAAGTAGGGCTTGAACACCCGGTTCATCAAATCTATGAATGCTGCCGGGGCATTTGTCAGCCCAAATGACATCACTAGAAACTCATAATGCCCATGTCGAGTCCGAAAAGTTGTCTTAGGGACATCGGATGCCCTAATCTTCAACTGATGGTAGCCAGACCTCAAATCAATCTTCGAAAACACCTTGGCACCCTGAAGTTGATCAAATAAGTAATCAATCCTCGGCAATGGATACTTTTGATGGTGACTTTGTTCAATTGTCGATAATCTATGCACATCCTCATCGACCCATATTTCTTCTTCACAAACAACACAGGCGCACCCCAGGGCGATACTAGGTCTAAATGAAGCCCTTATCAAGAAAATCTTGTACCTGCTCCTTCAATTCTTTCAACTCTGACGGGGACATACGGTATGGCGGAATAGAAATGGGTTGCGTGCTTGGAGCCAAATCAATATCTCTATCAGGTGGCGTCCCCGGCAGATTTGTAGGAAATACCTCTGGAAACTCACGAACAACTGGTACTGAATCCATGGAAGGAACCTCCGTATTAGAATCACGGACATAAGCCAAATAAGCTAGACACCCCTTCTCGACCATACGTCGAGCCTTCACATAAGAGATAACCCTACTGGTAGAATGGCCAGGAGTCCCCCTACACTCTAATTGAGGCAACCCCGGCAAGGCTAAGGTCACCATCTTGGCGTGATAATCCAATATAGCATGATAATGTGACAGCCAATCCATACCCAAGATGAGATCAAAATCTACCATATCAAGAAGTAGAAGATTTGCGCTAGTCTCAAGACTCCTAATAGTAACCATACACCAATGATAATCACAATCTACAATAATAGAATCTCCCACAAGTGTGGACACATACACAGGAGCACTCAAAGAATCACGAGGCACAACCATAGATGAAGCAAAATAGGATGACACGTAGGAATAAGTGGAGCCCGGATCAAATAGAACTGAAGCATCTCTATGGCAAACTGGAACAATACCTGTGATAACAGCGTCAGATGACTTAGCCTCAGGCATAGCTGGGAAAGCATAGTATTGGGGTTGGCCCTACCACTCTGAACTACGTCGCTGGGACGGGCTCTAGCTGGTTGGCTTCCACCTCTAGCAGCCTGAACTCCACCTCTAGCGGCCTGACCTCCACCTCTAATGACCTAACCCCCATCTCTGGCTGCCTGACCCCTGCCCCTGGCTGGCTGAGCGGGCAGTGAAGCAACCGGTGCCGAAATCATGGCACGAGAACTCTGTTGTGGCATGTCGCCCAATAATCTCGGACAGGACCTCCTAATATGCCCAATACCACCACACTCAAAACACCCATCCTGCTACTGTGGCTGCTGAAATTGAGGGTGACCCGAACGTGCCGGATAACCATGGTGATAACTATAAATCGGAGGCGCAATGATAGAAGGTGATGGTGCACTGTAGGCTGGTTGCCCAGAATAAGGCACATAAGGACCACGACTCCATGAAGCATTGTGAGATGCCTGAAGCGCGGACTGAAATGGCCTGGGAGGATGGCCTCTACCAAAAGTACCCCTGCCTCCAAATGAGGCACCACTAAAATCACCGGTATGACGAGGCCTCTTATCCGGCCCCTGCCCCCTCTCTTGAGCAAGAACCATCTCGATCCGCCTAGCAATATTTGCAGCCGTCTGAAAGAAAATCTCACCCCCGGTCTCCTTGGACATCTGTAGCCTGATAGTGTAAGTGAGTCTATCAATAAACCTCTTCACCCTCTCCCCCTCAGTAGGAAGCAAGATGAGGACATGACAAGCTAGATCCACAAAACGTGTCTCGTATTGAGTAACAGTCATACTGTCGTGCTAGAGATGCTCAAACTGCTTGCGGTAATCCTTCCTCGGTGTGATAGGGAGGAAATTCTCTAAAAATAGCTGAAAGAACTGATCCTAAGTAAGTGCAGGCGACCCAGCTGGTCTGGTCAACATATAGTCTCTCCACCACCTCTCATATGAAACACAGCAAAATTGACCTCATTGGTCTCAACTATACCCATGTTCCACAACACCTCATGCAGTGGTCAAGATAATCGTGTGGGTCTTCAGAAGGTGCGTCACTGAAGTGAACTGGAAAGAGCTTAGTAAACTTGTCCAATCTTAATAAAGCCTCAGAAGACATGGCGAGCTTATCACCGGCCTGTGCCGCAATAACTGGCTGAACTACCCCAACTGGCGGGGCTACTGGAGTCTGATACTGGGGAGCCATCTGCTCCGGAGTGTGAGTAGCAGGAGTCTGTGCTCCTCCCCCAGCACGAGAGACGGCTGGTGCCACCAAAAAGGTTCCGATCTGGGCCACACTCTCTATAAGGCCCACCAAACGGACTTGAGCGTCCTGAAGCACTTGAGTGGCGATGAACCCTCCGGGACCTGAGCTGGTCCAATAGGTATAGTCTGAGCTGGAACGTGCTCATCAAAATCTACCTGAGGCTCCACTGCTGGTGCTGCTGCTCGAGCTCTGGGCTGAGCCCTGCCTCTACCTCAGCCTCTGGTGCGATCTCGGCCTCGACCTCTGCCCCTTGTAGGAGCTACCACTAGGGGCTCCGGCTGCTGTCCAGCTGAAGATGTAGTACGTGTTCTTGCCATCTGCGAGAGAAGAAGAATAGAAGAGTTCAATCGTGAATGATAGAATAATATTCGCACGATAGAAAAGAATAGAAGTGATATTGTTCCTAAACTCCATAGACTCTGGAAGATAAGTACAGATGTCTCCGTACCGATCCTCCAGACTCTACTAAGCTTGCTTGTGACTCGTGAGAGCTAGGCAACCTAGTGCTCTGATACTAACTTGTCACGACCCGAAAATTCCACCTTCAGGACCGTGATGGCACCTAATATTTCACTTGCTAGGAAAGCCAATGTTTGAATATTTTATCCGTTTTTGACAGTTAAAAATTAAATAATAATAATAATAAAGAAGCTGAAATAACTACAATAGATCTAAGGTAAAGTGCGGAAACCATATCAACTGAAATATCTAATACCACCATGGGCCTGGTGTCACAAGTGCATGAACTTCTAAAATAGTACACATAAAGGTCTGAATAAAAGTATAAAGCTGTCTGAAAGAAAGTACACAGTGAAAAGTAACAAAAGGGGACTATAGGGGCTGCGGACGCCAAACAGTTGTACCTCAAATCTCCACCCAATCACCAACCTGAGCAATCTATGAACCGCCACTGGGATCGACTCCAAAATCTGCACAAGAAGTGCAGAATGTAGTATGAGTACAACCGACCCCATGTACTCTGTAAGTGCCGAGCCTAACCTCGACGAAATAGTGATGAGGCTAAGGCAGTCACTTACAATAACCTGTAAGCAGTATAAAATAATGGCAGAAAAGAAAATGCAGGAAGGAATTAAAGCAATTAATACATGAAAATCTCAACCTCCGAAAGAAAACCAGTACATTCCAGAATACCAATCCTTAGAGTCTCGTATGAAAATACCGAAGCCAACACAATGCGATAAGGAAATAGAAGCACATAGACTGTTACGACGCGCAATCCGATCCCACCGTACAATACAATCCTCCCTTATTCCACCGTAATAATATCAACAATAGTAAATAAATATATGTTGCGGCGCGCAACCCGATCCCACCATATAATCAGAATCAGCATCAGCATTCACCATTATTTCACCGCATCAATCTATCCTTATTTTACCTATTGCGACGTGCAACCCGATCATACCGTACAATATGAATAAATCAATAAGTGCATTTAATTTAACAACATAAATCACAAGAATCCTCTACGAGTAATGGATATGAGGCAGAAACAGGAAGAAAATCTCGTCTCAAATTAAGAATCTGCTACAAAGAATACTAAACAGCAAGACAATTTAATAAATGATAACAAAGGGTATAAACAAGTCATTTACGGAAAGTAGCAGTAATTCATAAAAGCAAGGGAAAATCTAAAACCTTTAACACGAGAACAATAAGTGACAAGTAGCAAATAAAGGCAATGGAAATATTTAAAGCACGTAACAGTTAAGGTATGGAAGGAAATAATTAATGGAATGCAAAAAAAAAGGGAAACAAGTAATCCGACGACGTATAAGCACTAGTCACCTCGCATATATGCCGGAACACATGAATTTCACATAGCACATAGTTCAAGGGTTCCTAATTCCCTCAAATCAAGGTTAAACCCAACACTTACCTCACTTCGCAGTTAACTCAGAGTTCTACTGTGGCCTTTCCTCTAGAATCGCCTCCAAACCACTTGTATCTAACCACAATCGACTCGATAATGTCAAATAATGCTAAGGGAATCAATTACAATACATAAAGATAGGATTTTTACACTTTTCTCAAAAAGTCAAAAAATTGTCAACCCCGAGCCCGCTTGGTAAAAACTCGAGGTTCGGACCAAAACCCATTTACCCATTCACCCCCGAGCCCGATTATGTAATTAATTTCAAAATTCAACCCCAAATTGAGGTGTAAATCCTGAATTCGCAAAACCCCCAATTCTTCCTAAAACCCTAGTTTTCTACCATGGAAGAACACATATTAAGGCTAGAAATTAATGGGTGATGTTAGAAATGGAAAAAATGAGTTAAAGTGTACAAACATATGAATTGGTGATGATTTTTTCCTTCAAAAAGGCCTCTAGGCCGAGCTCTAATGGAAATTTTATGAAAAATGAGTGAAATCCCGTTTTTGAAAGATTGAAATCACTGGGCGTTAGGCCTTTTTCGCATTCGCGAAAGGCCTGACGCAATAGCGAAAGGCAGCGACCCAAAAAGGCCTACGCGTTCGCGAAGGCTACTCCCCCAGGCCTCCGCGTTCGCGAGCCAATGGTCGCGTTCGCATAGAGTAAAGCTGGTCCACCCCCCCCCCCCCCAGGTCCATAACACTACACGTTCGCGATATGCTGCCCGCGTTCGCGAAGGGCAGCCCCCCTCCACTTCGCGTTCGCGTCTAGTTTTTCGCGTTCGCGTAGGATAAAATCCTCCCTTGCCCAATCATGAAGTACAATACACCAGGTGACAGTTGAAGCTCAAAAACCAGAAATTCTAAGTCCGAAATGTTCCGTAGCCTATCTGAAACTCACCCCAGCCCTCGAGGTTCCAAACCAAATATGCACACAAGTCCAAAAATATAATACGAACACGCTCACGCGATCAAAACACCAAAATAACACTTAAAACTACGAATCGGACACCAAAACGAATGAAATTTTTAATAAAACTTAAGAACTCCCATTTTTAACAACCGAACGTCCGAATCATGTCAAATCACTTCTGTTTTGCACCAAATTTTGCAGACAAGTCATGAATACAGTAATGGACATACACCAAGTTCCGGAACTAAAATCCAGACCCGGTATCAACAAAGTCAAACATCGGTCAAATTTATAAATTCTTTAAACCTTTAAACTTCAAATTTTTAATAAATTGCGATAACTCGAGTTAGGGACCTTCGAATTCGCTTCTGGGCATATGCTCATTCCCCAAATCATGATACTGACCCACTGGGACCGTCAAAACACGGTTCCGGATCTGTTTTCTCAAAACGTTGACCGAAGTCAACTCAAATAAATTTTACGACACGAATTCACATTTTAATCAATTTTTTACATAAAAGCTTTTTGGAAAAAGGCACGGACTGCGCACACAGATCGAGGAAGGCTAAAAGAAACTATTTGAAGCTTCAAAACACAGAGTTAAGGGTTAAAGCTCTAGATGACCTATCAGATCGTCACACTTTTAACATGCGGGGTGATTGATATAAAGTCAATAAAAATAAAACATGCAAAATGAAGTTAAGAAAAAAGGTGGACACTTTTGTATAAAATAATATTCATCCATAATGTACTGGCAGGTTCATTCTGATCTGCAATTGAACATTTGTAACCCAAAAAAAAACATAAATATTTAACGGGGCTTTGTGTTTTTGTCCCCATATATATGGTAGTAACAACTACCATCTAAACTTCTATATACAAAAAGAAAGAAAGAAAAAAAAAGGTGACTTGCCAATCAAAAGAATAAAGCTCAATTTAGCTCCCCTTCGAAAATTAATCACAAGTAAAGTTGCTCAAACTTCCAACACCTTTGACCAATCTTGGGAAATGACATTATTCATGTCAATATCATCATTAAGTAAATAATCCAATGTCTTGCTGAAATCATCTTCCCAATTGAAATCATATTGCCAATTATCAAACCGCAAATCTTCAAGAATTATGGATGATGTAGAAGAAGAAGAAGATGTTGAAGGGGTTGATTCAGAAGGGATTATAATTTCATGTGGTTGAATCAACGGGACTTCGTCTGTACAAAAGCTTGTCGCCGTATTCTTATTATTGTTGTTGTGGTCGTCGTCTTCTAATTTGATCTCTGTGATTGTTGACAATATAGGAGTTTCAACCAGCTCCTTGTTGTGATCAAGAATATCCATTATTTCTGGGACAACATGAGCTGGGGAAATTGGCATTGTTGTTTGTTTTTCTTGTTGAATAATTGGTTGATTTTTTGTTGGTTGTTCTATGCTTGGTTGGTCAACAGTAATTGGCTGGTGAGTGACTGGATCAATGCCCATTTTCTTCAGCTTCTTCTTGATATGTGTATTCCAGTGATTCTTTATTTCATTATCAGTTCGTCCCGGTAAATGAGAAGCAATCTTGGACCACCTGCAACACAATTTGGTCAGGTAATGAAATGAGGGTATTTTTCAAAAAATAAAATAAAATTATGTTGTATGCACCTAATGATGAAATATTTATACGACCATATCACTTACAAAATATTTACGAGTATATTTTATGATAAATATTAACTGATTACGTAGTAAAATAGTAAGTAATCAGCAGTCATACAATAAAATATATTAATAGTGTAAAAGCTCTTATGCTGTCAATATATATTACTTAAATCCTTTTACTAATAGGATAAAAGGAGAAATACTCTACACATGGAATAACATCAATCAACTATGTCATAATTCAAGAATAAATTATGGCAGTTATACAAATTCTTTTCAATATATGTTTCGTTCTATTCAGACCTACTTTTCTAATATTAATGTATTAATAATCATTAATCATTATCCGAGAAAAGGAAAACGAATTTTTGAAGTTCAATATTACGATAACTTATTTCCCACTTGTGTAAAAAGTGTATTGAATAGACAAAAAGAAAATTGATTATGAATAATGACAGTTGAAAGGTACACAGTGGAGAATGGGTGCCTAAAATTGAGTTGAAGTTGTTGTCTGCCACTCTAGACATCATTTTAAGTCACTCCTTTTCTTTGTTGAAGTTGCTTTAAATGAGCTTCACATAACATATACGCATTGGCGAATTCAGAATTTAGACGCAATAAAATTTAGGTTAAAAGATTCAGAAAAAACATATCTAAATCTATTTATATTTATTTTTTTCGCTCACACACACATGTATAGAGTTAGATAACGAAAAGTTAGATTATGCCAAACCCGTGAACCCAGGGGCAAAGTTATGTGTGGCCAAGAGTGACAACTGAACACTCTTTGCCGAAAATTTATACCGTAAAATATTACTTATTATTGACTAAAAATTAGACTTTGAACACCCTTGTATAGCCTACTGGCATCTTGAACACCCTTATTAAATTTTCGCTTTCGCCGCTATGAGAACCTATAGTTGAATCCAAATATATATCACAAAGCTAAAGGTGGAATCACAGATGATAATTAGCCATAAACAGAAATAAATTTGCATGGTTTTATCAACAGATGAATGGTTTTAATTACCTGTTGCCAAGCTGAGAATGAAGATCAATAACCATTTTCTCTTCATATTCAGATAGAAGTCCCCTCTTCAAATCTGGTCTTAGATAGTTTGTCCATCTCAATCTACAGCTCTTTCCACATCTCAGCAACCCTACACCAAATATGCCATCACAACATTATTTTTGACGAAATTAAAGAAAAAAACAACATTCCAAGAATCATTGTATTTCTAAACTATCTGGTGAATACTTCTTCTATCAAGAAAATAAATTTATTGTCTGTCATTTTCATTAATAAAAGAAAAACCAATTTTTATTAACAAAATCACCCTAGCTTTGGATTTCTTTTGTAGAATTGGACCAATGGGTTGGTACAATCATTCAAATTAAACCACCCCCTTTTCATTTTTAATTAGCTTATTAAGGGCACAACCCCTGCACCTTTTTACCCCTCCCTATATCAGTGGAGAAGTCAGAAATTTCACTAAAGGCGTTCTCCTCCCTGTATCAGTGACGAAGTTAGAAATTTTACTAACGACGTTCAAGATTTTCTTTTTAAATAATATATATACGTCGTACAAAATTTTACAGCAAAAGGTATTTAACTGACCACCCTTCGACACAAGCAACCATGTCAACTAGAGTAAACAAAATTTAGGAAAAATGAGAGAGACCTGCAAGTCTAGGGAGAGATCTCCAGCAGCATTGGCCATTAATAAGAATGAAGTTAATAAGCTTCTTGTCTTCTTCAGCTGACCATGGACCTTTCTTTACTCCATCTTTGTCACAACAAGGTTTTCTCCCCATATTCTTCTACAAAACAATACTAACCAATAATTTTAGCAAGATTTATTGTTGATGAAGATAGATTGAGAGAGAAAACTGTAGGAGGAGAAAAGAGTTGCAGAAATGTAAGAAGAGACCCTATAGAATAAGTCTATTAAGACAAGCACCAAAGACTACCTACATATATATAAATCAAAATCTACCCCCCTCCCCCTCCCCCACCCCAAAAAAAAAAACAATATTGGTATATAACTAATTTTTCTTTTGGATTCACATAATATTCCCTTATGTAAATATTAGTAGCTAGTATAATTTAATTTTTGAAAAATAAATTAGTTACCATACTTATACATTTATTAGATTACCAATTAGTAATATAAGACTTATCACAGTAATAATGCATCTATAGTTTACTGAGAAGGGAATGAGAGCCTTTGCGTAACTGATAAAGTTGTTGTCATGTGATCAGGAGGTCACGGGTTCAAGCATGGAAACAGCCTCTTGCAAAAATGCAGGGTAAGTCTGCGTACAATAGACCCTTATGGTCCGACCTTTAAGTCATTTTTTAAAAATTTATTTATAGATTTAAAGATATGTTTTTAAGAAGAAAATTTTGACTTTCACCACATGTATTCCAGCGCGTGACATTGTTACCTTGTGAAAGCGCCACCTCAACATCTCCTTTCCTCTCTTTGCTTTAGTTTGAAGAATTAAGTCTGGGACAATACTCAAACTCTCATAGTATAGGTCTAGGAAATGGTCTTATAATTGTATTTTAAGAGCAACTTTTGTGTAATTATAATATACTTCAGATAGTTTTCTATGCCTTGACAGTATAACTAATCTTTAAATATTTAATGTACTTAAATACAGAACAAAAGATAAGATGTTCCTGTAATCCTTATTTCTTTCAGCGCTCATTATAATTCTATTATTTCTTTTGTTTTATTTTATAGTTTTGACTTGGCGTAAAATTCAGAATATAAAAAATACTTTTGAATCTAATATAACATACCAAAAGTATGTATAACTTACCAAAAGTCTTAAACTAAAAAAGTGTATAACATACCAAAAGAGAGTTTCATTAAGTGTAAAATAAAATATTGGGATTAAAAATTTACTAAAAATAAAACTGTGATATTTTTCATCTATTAACAGACTTAAAAAAAAAAAGTAAAAACGCATAAATTTAAATGAATGGACTATACTCTAACATTTATCAGTTATAAAATAGAACCCGAAAGTTACTATAATTATATGTTTATCCTGTATATCTTCACAAGTATGATAACAATTTGTTGCTTAATAAAAATATGAAAGAGGGTAGTGTTCTGAGTTTTGATTATTCGAGATAGATTCCCATGATTTTTTTAAATCTTTTTTCCCCCCCTTCATTTTTACCTGGTCCATGAAGTTGAAAGAAACTCCAAACTTAACTTGATTTCTTGAAGTTAAATTCATCAAAAAAAGGTAAAATTATGAAAACATTATTCTTTCCTTAGACATAAATTCAGGGGATATATAAAGTATTCATTAATTTAAGACTCTTTAAATGTGTATATACAAGAATAGTATACATCTATACTCCAAAATGGAGTCACATTCGTGTACACTAAGTAAAAATTTGCCCCACTCTTGTCTAAAGATTAGGACCAAAGAAAATGTCCTTCGCCAGCTGGTGGTCAAAGTTAGTGTAATATACTGTTTTTACCAAATTCATAAAATACAAAAAGTCTACTAGAAGACTAATTAGAGTGAGTAAAATATATATAATAACTAATATGTGCAAATATACCCAACTTTTGTGTCGTGATTATTTGTTTTGAATAAAGTTTGATAATGTCAATTGACAGTTCAGATATTCGATATTGCCAATCTCTATTTTCCTTTTTTTTATTTACTTTCTGTTTGAAATATAAGATATATACAAGTAGTATATAATCTACTCTTAGATGTTACACCTAATTTGTAACCATATATATAGTAAGCTATTAATTTGTTTTTCTCTTTGTTACCGAGTCAACAAATTTTCTTATATATTCACTTGAAAATCTAATTTACTGTCAAGTAGGATATCAATATTGATAAATGGATGAAGGATAATGTTTAGGTCAAGTCAATCTAGATTGATTAAGAAAATTAAGGATTCCAAACAAGAGAAGAATAAGGCAGTTTGTCCATTAACTCGTTTGTTACTTTTTTATGCCTATTTGTTTTTCCAGTAACAGTTGCTTGGTTGTCGTTACGTATCGTTTCATAATGTATTGTATTGTATTGTAATATATTATTTGGTGAATATAACGTTTGGATAGATTGTATCGTTTGTCGTCGTTTCATAATGTCATGCACCAACTATATGAAAAATAAACTTGCAATACTACTAAGAACAATAGTATACGGAGTAAAATTATCATATAAAAGAGTAGGGTAAAGGATAAAATATGATTATCCAATAATAAGGAAGGGCAAGATGAGAGAAAAAAGCAAGGTAACTGTTTGACCAAAAAAGTGTGAGACCTTTTATTAAACTAACTAAGTGAGAAGATAGAGGATAAATCCTAGCCAAAGATAATAAACTCTAGATCAATGAATGCTAAGTAAGGACAATTGGGTAAGGTTAAGCTCATGAACTCATTAAGATAATGGAAAAAATCTAATGTGTATGATGAGCTTACATTCATTCTCCACATCGTTACTCCACAATGTAAAATAAAGAAGAAAGAAATGATTCACCATTAATGACCACGGGGTATGTCTTTGTTTATTCCATAACGATGGCTATAGAAAAACAATAGCAAGGTTTCGAACCTTCTCTCATTTACAAGATGGATTCTTCAATTCCCATCCCCTGTCAGTGAAGAAGTGTGTGATTTGTATATCTCCCCCCTTTCATCGTTCTCTCACCTAGTATATATACTAGGTATTCTCATTTACACAACGGTCATTAGCCAGAGTACCTAATCCATTTAACTATATTACAACTTGACCCTCTGAAATGCCGTAACATCCAATTCACCATACAAGCATTCTAAGTACACGACCTCGGCCGTGGCCGTGGTGCTTGTCGCTATAGCGTTGTACGAAAACGACTTCGGCCCAAGTGACTTTTTGTCGTTCCTCTTCACGCAGATTCTTGTTTGCTCAGATTTCGACCCATATAGTTAGTCCCTCCGCCTATCGGGGTTGTCTCTTGGCGATATCGCTTGGCGGACCCTGTCGATTCGAAAGTTGTGAGAAATCTGAGCACTTTGGGCGATGGGCGAGTTCCTCATGGCGAGGTAGCGACGTGACATTTTGAGAGCTGCATCAGACCGTCACGTTAGTTTAGAATGTCATTAAACTCCTCATGCGTCATTATGGCGCACGTTTTCTATGTGTTGTGTCATTTCCCGTGCCCCTTCCGTTATTTTCAAAAAATGGCGGTGTTTGGTTTCCCTGCACAGAATACTCGTATCCCTATAAATAGGGAAAAGTTCCCCATTTGAATGCAGTGTCCCCCAATCGTTCACAGGAAAACCTTAAGGCATTCCTTCTTCTTCTCCAGTCCCTCGTATTTCCTTTTCTGCTATCAATTCTCGTGGCTGTTACCTTCCTTTCTTCACATTCCCGATCTGTGCAATCAACCAATGAGATGGCTAGTGCATCTTCCAACCCTGATAGAGTTGTTGGTGCCCCGGTACCGGAAAATGATATACCTCCACTCGAAGAGGGAGGTGGAGGATGAAAGTTCTCCAACGGTGGATGAAGTGGTCCCTCGCCCAGGAAAGGCAAGGACTGACTTCAAGAGCCTTGCTGAGGATGAGTTTGAACCTGTTATGTCTACGATGGATGCCGTGGTGCTCACGGAGTTTAAAACCAAGTGAAGAATCCCTGATCACATTGAACTGGTTCTGGCCGGTCGTGACATAGTGCATATACACCGCCCGGGCTACTGCGCGTTTTACGCATATCCATTTGTCATTGGATACACGCTTCCCCTTCCTTCCTTGGCGGTGGACTTCTGCCACTTCTATGAGGTGTGTCCGGCTCAACTTTCTCCGTACGTATACAAACTCTTTCTTATGCTTATCAAGTACGCGGAGCTGGTCAATCGGGGAATTTCTCTACAACACATGCTTCACCTCTTCGTCCCCCATTTTTATAGGGGCACGATGATTCACCTTCATCACTGAGGAACCAAGGGTTTGGTGGTGAAGATGGATGATAAGGCCAATCGACGCTTCTGGGAGAACTTCTTTTATGTCCGAACAGAGCACGTGGTATCGAACTCCGCGGAGTTTCCTGAGGCGTGGAATTTTGCCCATAGGTCTTCCTCTCTTTTTATTATTATTTTTTTGAATGGCTATTGGTCGTTTCCCTTTAGTGATCTCGTCGAGGGTTTTTTGTTTTTGCAGCTGAGAGGCTACCTCTTCCGCAAGTTGCTGACGTTTGCGGGTGGGTGAGCTCGATTATGCCCCACACGATGGGGATTCGTGAATGGGCACCTTTCCACGAGAAATTTGGGTGCAAACCTTCCGCTGGTGAGTCGGCTTGTTTCGTCCATAATCGCTTTGTTCTTCGCTCCGTATTTTTCTTTACCTTATATCTTTGTTTGGTCGAATTTCTCTCATTGACAGGTCGGAGAGGAGCGAGAAGGGCGAGGGCTCCTGTCCATGCTTTTCGTCAGCCGTCTTCTTCTGCCAGGCCCGTACCAATGGTAGCTGCGGATGAGGGCATCCAAAGTCTGGCTGCTCTTGGTCGGACACTCTGGTCCCCACAGTTCGTTCGATGGACAAACCTTCTCATGATGGTGGCGAAGAGGACCCGTCAAAGAGGCGGAGGTTAATGTCGGAGGGGGCGTCTTTGATAGAAACGCCCTCGAGGGGTGACCCTGTTTCGACGGTGTCTGAAGCCGGAGGTGATGCCATCCTGGGTATGGAGGCGATGCTCGTTTCGGGCGTGGAAGAGGCTGCCATGGCAGGGGGACGGAGTTCGAAGGCCGCCGCGATTGTTCCGAGCGGTCCATCAACGTCTCGGCAGTCCCGCACCCCCTCTTCGGCTAATGAGAGGTTGAAGGGCGTAGTTGTAGATGATTATGAATCTGATTCTGATATCGATCCTGAGGACATGAGGATGTTCGAGGAAGGTTTTACCAGGGTCGATGTGAGGGTGGGAGGCCCTTCCTGTGTGCACAAAATTTAATCGAACTTTAAACTATTGGAGGAGATGGTGGACTTGGTGCCCCAATTTGACCTTCTGTGCTCCGCGCCGAAAGTAGGTCTTTTCGGGAGATCAGTGATGCCGGTTTGTCACGCGGTGTGGCTGTGATGGCCTTGAGGGTGAGTTTCCTTTTGCTATTTTCTTTGTCTTGTGCCATTTGCTTTTGCTGATTCTTCCTTTTTTCCTCCTTAGACTTACATGCTGGAGATCGAGAGTGCTCGTCGGGCTGAGACGTAGGCCGCTGTCTTTCTGTAAATGGCCATGAAATATCGCCGGTATTGCAATAGGTGCCGTGAGATGCACGCGTAGCTTAGTACGGGCAGCAATACTCAGTCCCTCAAAGAGGAGTTGGAGATAAAGGACGAGGATCTGGTGCGGTCTATCCGCAGACGTAGTGAGCTCGAGGGGCTACTTAGGGCCAAAGACGAGGAGGTCGAGGTGGGCAAAAGGGTTGCGGTGGAATGCGAGGATCTTCAGGTGAAGGTGTTGTCTTTGCGAGCCGAGCTTGAGCAGAATGCCACTAGAGTTGCCAATCTAAGTGCAGAGTGGAAGGAGAAGGTGGCTGAGCTAGAAAGGAAGATGACCGAATTAGAGAGGTCCGAGAGAGCCCGATTGGCGGCTTTTGGCAATGGCAGCGGCGCTGGAAGACACTATCCACGTCCTCAGGCCTGAACGGGAGGTCAAGAGGACTACGGTCGCACTGAGGGAGGCAAGGCTCAAGGCGTAGATCGGTGTGCTCGAGCAGGATGCCTCGAACCTGGGAGACCAAGTTGTGGCTCTCGAGGCCGAGAAGGCGCAACTGTTGGCTCAGGCCCCCCCCCCCCGAAGAATCTGCCTTTGTTGCTGTCCCCCGCCATTTGTACGAGATATGGGTCCATGATGAGGCCCAAAGAGACATATATAAGGATTTTTGGGCGGCGGGGAGCGTTCTTGAGGCCATTTTTGAAGACGCTCGGGTTAAGGCACGTCAGGCTCATCTCACCTGCGGTTATGACCCTGTGACACCGGAGACCGGTGGGGGTGCTGACATCGAAGATGGGCTTTCTTCTTCTGATGACAATGTTGGAGAGGACGGTGGTGGAGATGAGGTCGAGTGAAGTTTTTGTAGCTTTTTGTACTTAGCTTTTTTATTCTTTTGTTGTTGCTTTTTTTTCTTTTTATGGGGGCCCTCTTTTAGTCTTTTGTAAGACGATGTTGCGTATGTATATCTTCTGAATAAGATAGTTGGTTTGCCTTTGGTTGCATATCTTTGACTTTCTTTCTCTCTTTTTTTTGAAAAAGATCTTCAAATTTTCCCGTGATGAGTCCCTGATTTTAGTTGGGAATTCGAATGAGGTCAAATTTAGCTCGCTGATTCGAGCGAGGTCGAATCTCATCTCGTTAGTTCAAACGGGTTTGAACCTTACTTTGTTAGTTCGAGCGAGGTCGAACCTTAATTTGTTACTTCGAGTGAGGTCGAACTTTATTAACTTAAATGAAAGTCAAATTTTACTTTTTCTTTGGCGATGGCCGGGGGCCGTATGGGTGTAAATTCGAGCGAGGTCGAATTGTAACCCGTCATGAGTTTGAACAAGTTCAAAATTTGGCTTGTTGATTGGAACGAGGTTGAATTTCAATTTTGCTTGGCGATGGCCAGGGGCCGTAAGGGTGTAAATTCGAGCGAGGTCGAATTGTAACCTGTTATGAGTTCGAACGAGGTTGAATTTTGGCTTGTTAATTCAAACGAGGTTGCATTTTACTTTTGCTTGGCAATGGCCAGGGGCCGTAAGGATGTAAATTCGAGCGAGGCTGAATTGTAACCTGTTATGAGTTCGAACGAGGTCGAATTTTGGCTTGTTAATTCGGACGAGGTCAAATTTACTTCCGCTTGGTGATGTGCGGCCTCGATAGAGTGGTAGGAATGTTGCATGCTGCCTTGCTTTTATTAGAGAATATTACTCGTTGTTGCATCATTTATGCATGCGTCAGGGTGAGTCCTAGTTTATCTATCTTGCTTACAATGGAGAATATCATGCGTTGCTGCATAGTTTGTATATGCGTCGGGGTGAGTCCCAGTCTATCTAGTCCCTTCATTGCTCGGCCTGGAGAGACCGTTGACAGGACAGGTGATCGGGTCCAAGCCTGCACTACTATTGAGTAGCGAGTATGGTCGATGCTGTTTTACCCAACTAGGTCGGGATCGAATCCACAGAGAGTTAATTTGTTTTGAATTAGGTTTATATCTAAGTCTATTCTATTGCATCCAATATTTGAAGCTAAGTATAATGTTTTTGTTGTTGATTTTCAAGGGTTAAAGCGACTAGGGTTGTGACTGCCACCTAGGTGGATATCTAACGGGTAGCAAGAATCGAGGCCAATCGTGTGATTAATTGGGGTCGTGATATAGCTATCACACTCGGGTACTCACTATATACCTCTCGGTAGTTTGAGTGATTTTTCCCAATTTGGTTTTCTCAAGTCCAAATGGGTATTCATGCAATTCAAGTGATTTTAGCTCAGGTCGGGTATTAATATCTCTAGGTTTAACCCTTTAATTGGGCTATCAATTTTTTTAGTTCACCCCAATTCCTTGTTAGCATAGTTTTCCTAGACTTAGTCCCTCTTTCTCAAGTAAATACTAAATTATAAAGGCATAAGTTAGTGTTTGCAACCACTAATTCAATAGTTCTAGCAAGAACTAGGCTAAATATCACTAACCCATACACATTCAAGCCCTAAAATTCAATACCCATCAAATACCCACACTAGGGTTGGGTCACAACCCAAGTTATGGGTTTAGCTCAAAGGGGTTGACTAGGGATATCATATTGGTAGGCTACGGAAGTTTTCAAGTTTAATATTGGATCAAGGAGAGCCTACAATCATTTCTCAAGTCGAGCTACACTTAGAATTTCGCCTAGACAGACATTCAGGGCAAGTTCTAGACTTATTGGCACGGAACTTGGACTTGCAATTGAATGCCTCACCTCACAAGCTGTTGGATTGTTAAAGAGAAAACAGTCAAGGGCCCACAACAACCCTAGCTAAGATTGAACATCACAAATGGCTCAAAGAAACCACTCAATGATTGTTTTAGTCAACACGAGAGTCTAAAGGTCACAACTAGAACTATTCTTTGCCAATCAACTTGTTTCTAACCATAAGGTCGAAGGTAAATGTGTTAGTACCATGTGAAACCTGCTTTAGACACTTTTATTCATTACTACTATTTACACCAAAACATAAATAAAACGGACTCAATCCCTTAAGAAGGTTGTCACTCCATCCATTGCCGGGAAGAGCCACCCGGTTCACACAACATCCACCTTTGGAAATAACCATGGAATTAAGAAAACCAATGCTTATTTTTCACATAAAACATAAAAGAAGCTAACAACTTAAAAAGAAACTACTAAAGGAAATAAGAAGCTACTATGAAGTAAACTATGGAAATAAAACTGAATATATACAAACCTGAAGTAATGCGAATATATACATCAATGAAAATGAATATATACATCAAATGTCAAAAATATATAAATACCGAATGTGAAAGTAACGAATATATACATGCCAAAAGTAAAAATAACAAATATATACATACCAAAAGTGAAAAAAAAGAGAAGTAAAGATAAAGAAAAATAGTATCATAGTTATTACATGCCAATGTCATCAAATCATCACCAAATCAAAATGGACCACCCCCCCAAATAAAAGATAGCATTGTCCTCAATGCGAATATCAAAATAAGATCAGGGAAAGGATTAGAGAGTAAAGAAAACTCCCTATGTGGTCTTTGTCTGCATCGGGTCAGGCACATGAGTGGGGTCCTCAGACTGCATAGGATCATCAGCTCTCTCCGGGTCCTCTAACTGGATCTCCAAATCCTCTGACTGGGGGACCATGAGATTGTGGAGCATCTGGATCATCTCCTCAGCAATATATGTAGTGGCAGCCGGCTCCTCAGACTGGCCAGCTGCTGGCGCTGGTGCCTCATGCTCTTCTGCCTGTGCTGCTGGAGCTTGCCCCTCCATGAGCAAGTCCAGTGGGATGTCTCCAACAGATGTATACTTCTCTACCTCCTTCTTCAGCAGCTCCACTGACTCCTTTGAGGCTTGAGTCTTCTTCATCTTCTTCACTTGCTTGTCCAGATCCTTGATAACCTTTCCATGTGTATCCAAAGCCACCGGGATCTTCTTCTTGATGTCTAATAGCTTCTTCAATGAATCCTCCACTGATGGAGGTACCTAAAGCTATGCTGGGTCTGACTATGCTGCTACTGCACTGGATAAGATAGATAGCTTTGATGTAGCTGCCTGCATCCAGTTGTTGATGCTGGATAATGTCTGAGAAACCCGCAGTGCAGTCTGAGGGTAAGTGGAAGATGAGGGCACAGATAATGGTACGGTGATGGATGGCCCGGATGAAGGAGGAGGCATGGCGGCTGAAGATCCCCCTGCTGTGGAAGGCTCTGACCTGGTGGCCACTACCCTTGGCTCTTCAGACTGGCCAATGGAGGTAGTGGATTTACCCTTTGCTTTAGGGTTGTCCGGTCCTTGGAGGCTATACCAAAATAAAGGCTTTTTTGGCTTCACCTTTGTGTCATAGTGCTTATTCTCGACCCCTTGGTCCTCGAGATACATAGTGATAAAGTTGGGGTAGGGATATGATCTTTCTTCTTTTCCAACTGCCTTGGAGATGTGGTAATTCATGAGGTTCCCCATATTGATTGGATACCCCGCCACGCAGGAAGCTAACAAGCTCGTCCGGGAGAGTGGGAGGACATTATCATGCTGGCACGGGTCCAACCGGCTGCACACAAGTGTGGACCACCCTTTGGCTTCAAAGCTGAGGGTGTTTCTGGCTACTAGGACTCTAGCTATGAGCCATGACGGTGTCTTCCCTAAAATTGCTAATATCTCTGCTAGCCATGGACGGGCTGCTTCGTCTAGGGCCAGCTTCTCTAAGTATTGCACGACTTCCACATCCTCAAAACCGACATAGTTGTTCAAAGTGTGGCCATCAAACCGGACCTTCAAGTTCCGTACCTTTGTCACTGTGGTTCCCTTTTTGATGTGGGCAACATTTGCATAGAACTCTTTTACAAGGTACTCATTTGCATCCGCCACTTTGCTGGTAAATTACTTCCACCCTATTCTCTCCTCAAACTGTTTCTTGATATTTGGATTGTGGGGAATGAAGTCTCTCTCTATGAACTGTCGCTCAAGGGTGAGCGACCTTTGGAGCCACCATTCTCGGAATTTCAAATATGCTTTCTCGCTCACGAATCTATCAGCCCACACCTCGAGCTTTCTTGACCTGGCCATCCCCCCCGCATAGGTATCAACCCCTCTCCCGTCATCCGGGACCTCGTCATCATCATCAACATTAATGGGGGCAGCTGTTGAGGCTGATAATGTAGCAGGTGGGGAAGATGGTTCCGAAGCCTCATTACTTCCCTCTGAGCCATCAGACGACTCATAAGAGGAGGTAGGTTCATCAACTAAATAAAGTCTCCCCGGTAATTATGTGGGGATATGTGTTGGCACAGAGTCTCTTTCCGAAGCTTCCCGGGATGGGATATACTCACTGGACTCAGAATGATCTGCGGCTTTATCCGCAGCTTTAATGGAGGCTCTTAATTTGCCGATAGACTTTTGCACTGCTAAAGGTAGCTTAGTCTTGCCTTTACCCCTGCCTCGGGAGGGTTCTGCCCTCCCTTTGGACATATCACCTCTACCTCGGGAACGTACCATTGTCTGCAACATACAAGTAGTGAAATATAGATAGAATAGGGGTTCAATCATGTGTTAAAACAGTATAGATTAAATGTATACACTGCTTCTCAGAACAGGGCACCGCGGACCTCGTAAAAGTGAGCGCGACCGCGAAATGCCCATCGCGGACCGCGTAAAAGTGAACGCGGCCGCGAAGAGGTCAGGCTCAGACTACTGACTCTCTAAACTTGATTAAAGTGGACCGCGAAAAATAGAACGCGGCCGGGAATGACCCATCGCGGACCGCGTAAAAGTAAACGCGGCCGCGAAGGTAAATGATAAACTCTCTGAAGTTCAAAAACGCGGACCGCGAAAACTTGGACGCGGCCGCGAAGGACCAACCGCGGACCGCATAAAATCGACCGCGGTTGTGAAAGCTAAATTCTTTGAAGTTAGGGTCTCATGGACCGCGTAGTTTTGGACGCGGACGCATATCCTATCGCGGACCGCGAAAAATTGACCGCGACCGCGAAAAAATCGGCACTAAAGAACACTGATAACTAGGGTTTTCACTAATTGTGCAAAAATTATTTAGCAATTAACAATGCAAAGTTACTAACCCTAGCCCCCATTAGGCATAAAAACACTACCCACATGTAATTAAGCAACAATGAAGCATTAATTTGACATTATGGCTTGCATCTAACCCTAACTAAAAAGAAAAATTAAAACAAACAGAAAAGAAAAGAAAAAGATAAAATCAAATCATTGAAATGAACATACCAGTTGTATAATGTGGTAGGAAATCTACACTTGATGAGAATAAGATGAATTTGAAACCGAGTAGAGATGCACAGTGTCTTAGATGAGTTTGAACAGTTAGGGTTCGTAAAGTATGAAATGAATCAAGAACTTCTATTTATACTCAGACCCAGTGGACCCACTGCCTTACCTGGGTGCGGACATGAAATTTTGTCGCAGTCCACACTCTGTTACCTTTTGTAGATCTGCTACAACCATAATTCCGCGGTCCGCAAAATATTCGCCGCGGCCGCAGAAATTCCACGGTCTGCGAAAATTTGAACGCGGCTGCTAACTATGAAGGGATTTTGACAGGCCAACTTCAGAGACTTGGCATTTTGCTCAATTCAACTACGCGATCGTGCACAGAATTGTGCGGCCGCAAAGTGCTCACGCGTTCCGCAAAATTTTGTGCGCGGTCCGCAAACTTTTTGTCACTTAGCCAAATTTCTTCCTTGTTAATTTCCTGCACTGAACAACCAATTACTACATACACTTCACAACTAGTTAGTCCAAAACAATGCCTAATCTAAGAAGAAAATCAAAAGAAATAAAAATACATGGGTTGCCTCCTAAGAAGCGCCTGATTTAACGTCGCGGCACGCGGCATGTTACCATTATTCACTTGAAATGGATAAATGCCAGGCCATCATCAACCTTACCAAGGTAGTGCTTCACTTGGTGACCATTGACTCTAAAGATCCCACCATTCTTGTTTTTCAAATCTAGAGCACCAAAAGGAGTTACATGCACCACTTCAAAGGGACCGCTCCATTTTGACTTTAGCTTTCACAGAAACATCTGTAACCGAGAGTTGAATAAGAGAACAAGGTCACCTTCTTTGAATTGTTTGTTCAAGATATACTTATCATGTAGGTACTTCATCTTGTACTTATACAAGGATGAACTGGAGTAAGCATGGAACCGGAACTCATCAAGTTCATTCAATTGCTCCACCCGAAGATTGGCATCTACATCCCACTCTAGGTTCAACTTCTTCAACGCCCATATGGCCTTATGCTCTAATTCCACCGGGAGGCGACATGCTTTCCCAAACACCAACCGATACGAAAACATACCAATTGGAGCCTTGTAAGCTGTTCTATAGGCCCATAAAGCATCTTCAAGTTTCCCTGACCAATCAGTCCGGTTTGCATTGATAGTCTTTGATAGAATACTCTTGATCTCTCTGTTGGAGACCTCAACCTGTCCACTTGCCTGGGGGTGATAGAGGATTGACACCTTGTGAGTGACGCCATACTTGGAGAGTAAAGTGTCAAAGGCTTTGTTGCAAAAATGAGAACCCCTATCACTGATAATGGCCCTTGGGGTGCCGAACCTTGTGAATATGTTTTTCTTTAAGAAATCCACCACACTCTGTGCTTCATTGTTGGGCAAAGCCACAACTTCAACCCATTTGGAAACATAATCCACAGCAACAAGAATATAGGTGTTCCCACACAAACTCACAAATGGACCCATAAAGTTGATGTCCCATACATAAAAAATATCAATCTCAAGGATGGTGGTGAGAGGCATCTCATTCATCTTGGAAATCCCACCGGATCTTTGGCAATCATCACACCGCTTAACAAGCACGCTAACATCTTTGTATAAGGTAGGCCAATAGAATCCACAACTTAGGACCTTTGTAGTAGTTCTCGCCCCACCATGGTAACCACCATAGGGTGAGGAGTGACAAGCTTCAAGAATACCCAATTGCTCTTCTTCTGGAACAAATCTCCGGATAACACCATCGGTGCAAATTTGAAAAGATATGGATCATCCCAATAATAATCCAAGTAGTCCTGTTTGAGCTTCTTCTTTGGTTTGAAGAGAACCCATTCAGGATAATTCCACTTACAAGATAGTTAGCCACATCGGCAAACCAAGGCATCCCGGTCAAAGACATGGAAAGGAGTTGTTCGTCCGAAAACGAATCATTAATTTCAAGGACATCATGGGGCCTCCCCTCCTCTTCCAAACGGGACAAGTGGTCCGCCATTTGATTCTCACTCCCTTTTTGGTCTATGATTTCAAGATCAAACTCTTGTAGAAGAAGTACCCACTTCATCAATCTAGCCTTGAGTCCTTCTTACTCATCAAATAACGAAGCGCCGTGTGATCGGTGTGAACAATCACTTTGGTACCCATATGGTACGGGCGAAACATTTCCATAGCAAAGACAATGGCTAAGAGTTCTTTCTCGGTCACCGTATAGTTGACTTGGGCGTCATTCATGGTCTTACTAGTGTAGTAGACCGGATAGAATATCTTGTTGATTCCCCAATACCGCTTCTACCACCACATTGCTAGCATCGCACATGAGCTCAAATGGTAAGCTCCAATTTGGTGCGGTAATGATGGGAGTGGTAGTCAAACTATACTTGAGTAGCTCAAAAGCCTTTATACAATCATCATTGAACACAAATTTTGCATCTTTTTCCAACAACTTGCACAAGGGGTTCACCACCTTTGAGAAATCCTTGATGAACCGACGATAAAACCCCGCATGACCTAGAAAGCTTCTCACTACTTTTACGAAAGTAGGAGGAGGGAGTTTTGATATCACTTCAATTTTTTCTTTATCCACTTCAATACCATTCTTGGAGATCTTATGGCCGAGGACAATGCCCTCCTCAACCATAAAGTGACACTTCTCCCAATAAAGCACCAAGTTGGTCTCTTCACAACGTGTCAAGACTTTATCTAGATTATCCAAACACTTATAAAAAGAATCCCCCACAACAGAGAAATCATCCATGAAAACCTCAAGGAAGTCCTCCACCATATCCGTGAATATTGTCATCATACACCGCTGAAAATTAGCCGGTGCATTACATAAACCAAACAACATCCTTGAGAATGCAAATGTGCCATATGGACAAGTGAAGGTGGTCTTCTCTTGGTCTTCAGGTGCAATAAGAATCTGGTTATACCCATACCCATCCAAGAAGCAATAATAAGCACGTCCGGCTAACCTATCTAACATTTTATCAAGAAATGGAAGTGGAAAATGGTCTTTCTGAGTCACTTTGTTGAGCTTCCTATAATCTATGCATACCCTCCAACCGGTGACAGTTCTTGTGGGGATCAACTCATCGTTGTCATTTGTAATCACAGTCATGCCCTCCTTCTTTCGGACACATTTTGCCGGTGAAGTCCATGAACTATCAGAAATGGGGTAGACAACCCCAACATCCAACCACTTGATGACCTCTTTCTAGACAACCTCTTGCATGGCCTCATTCAACCTTCTTTGATATTCCACGGAGGGTTTGGCATCCACCTCCAATATAATTTTGTGCATGCAAAAGGCAGGGCTTATACCCTGAATATCCGCCAATGTCCAACCTATTGCCTTCTTCCTCATTTGAAGCACCGCAAGGGTTACATCTACCTGCACGTTAGTTAAGCACGAGGAAAGAATAACATGGCATAAGAAGTCATCCTGAGGTGTGAAGGCAAAGGCTTCAACTCCAATATGGGAGGCTCCTCGATTGAGGCTTTGTTGATGGAGTCTTCCGGTTCTCAAGATCCAAGGAAAGTTTTCGGGGCTCATATGTATATGAACCCATTCCATGTAAAGCATTGACATATTCCACCAAGCCTTCCTTCTCATCCAATTCATGATTCAGCAACATAGCTTCTAATGGGTCTTTCACATTAATCACAACACTTGTGTCTTCAAAAATCACTTCGGTCACAAGATCTACAAACGAACACACTTCGTTGCTATTAGGCTGCCTCATTGACTTGCAAACATGGAACACAACTTTTTCATCGCCCACCCGGAAGGTGAACTCCCCAGATTCCACATCAACTAAAGCCTTCCCTGTAGCTAGGAAAGGTCTCCCCAATATGATCAGCACCTCGTAGTCAACCTCACAGTTCATTGATCTCTTCTTTGTTTCCAAGTCCTTCATGAACTTGGCATATCCCGACATTTGTTCTAGAGCTTCAACCAAAGGCACATTTATGGACAAACTTTTCATCATATCAATAAATTTCTTGAACTGATTCTCATTGTTTTGCTTTACGAGCCTTTGAGGATATAGTGGAGGAGGCCTTGGCAAAAGAGCCTTGGCATTGGGCACTACCGTTTCCAGTATGTCTATCACGTGTTCCCTAGACAGGTTCACATCATTTTGTGTCTCCTCCACATTGTCATCAGTGTCTATCCTCATTTCATCATTCACATTCTCATCACTCACTTGCATATCATTGATTGGCTCATCATCATCTTGCACCAACACATCATCACTCACAACCTCTCTTGGATTAGAGTTACTAGCAACGCCACCCCGACCACTTCTTGTAGTCACCGCCATAACATGGCCTGTATTATTCCCACCCTTCGGGTTTACTACCGTATCACTTGGTAGTGCCCCCTTAGGGGGAGTGTTCAAAGCTTGAGAAATTTGGCCAAGTTGGACTTCCAAGTTGCGAATAGAAGTGTTGTGGGAAGCTAATTGGGCATCAGAGTCGGCATTTTTCTTCAACATTTGCTCAAACATTGTCTCAATCCGTCCCAACTCATTGTTGGAAGAGCTAGGACCTTGTGACGGATATGGAGTTGGGTTGTTTGGTTGTTGATACATCGGAGGCCTTTGAAAGCCCGACCCCCGATTCCCTTGATTATTGTTGTTCTAACCCCCTTGATTGTTATTGCCTCCCCAATTACTATTATTATTGCCACCCCAATTGCCTTGGTTTCCTTGGTTACCCCACATTTGATTGTTGTTGTTCCCCCAATTCCTTTGGTTGTTGTTCTTGCCACTATTCCAATTTCGTTGTTGACTTTGATTTCCCCAATTTCCTTGTGATCTCCACTGTTGTTGATTCGGAGCATTGCACCGTTGACCTTGGTAGTTGTTCATATATTGAACCTCTTCACTTTGATCATCATATGAATCATCTTGATTGTACCCACTACCACTTTGCTCAAATTAGTCCGGATTGTTTTGAACTTGTTGACCTCTCTGCCTTCTCTTGTTGATCATCATATTTACACCTTCCATGGCATTCACTTGTTTTCTCCCTTGAACTTGTCAATTGAGCTTTGGCCAATTGGTTCATTGTAGTAGTCAACTCGGCTATAGCTTAGCCATGGTCATGGAGCTCCTTGTGTAGGTGAATAACATTAGGATCACCTTGTAGCACATTAGCTCGACTTTTCCACGCTGAAGAAGTATCTGCCATCTCATCAAGTATTTCACACGCTTCGATATATGGCGTATTCATGAAGTTTCCCCCGGGGAGTTGGTTAACTACACATTGGTTTGTAGTGTTGATCCCCCTGTAGAAGGTCTGTTGGATCATGGTCTCAGTCATATCGTTGTGAGGGCACTCCTTTAGCATTCCCCGGTACCTCTCCCAAATCTCATGTAATGGTTCATTTGGCTCTTATATAAAAGCAGGTATCTCATCTATTAGCGTCGCCATATGTCCTGGAGAAAAGAAGTTTGCGATGAACTTCTCGGCCAACTCATACCAAATGGTGATGGAATGGTTGGGTAACCTTTCTAGCCAATCCAAAGCCTTTCCCCTTAGAGAAAATAGGAAAATCCTTAACCTCAATGCGTCCTCGGAGACATTAGTTTTCTTGCTCCCCTAGCACGTATCAACAAAGCCTTTGAGATGCATGTAGGCATTTTAGAGTGGAGCTCCGGTGAAGAAACCCCTCTGTTCCAAGAGTGTAAGCATGACATTTGTTATTTGAAAGTTGCCCGCCTTAATCTGGGGCAGGACTATTGCACTTGCATAGCCTTCGTTGGGCAACACCAGGTGTGCTGCCCTTGGAGAAGCTGGGGGAGGGTTTGGAATATTATCATGAGGCGGTCGTCCTCTCCTTTGTGCTTGAGGTTCGAGTTGAATCTCATCCACGTGATCATCTTCTACCTCCTCCCCCAATGGCAAATTCCCCAGGGCTTCATTGTTAAGAGCCATTTGGTACCTAAGAGCAATTCACACACAAATTAGAAAAATGGAAGGAAAGAAAAACAAAACACACAAATACTCAGGTATATAGCCAAAACCATCTAACTCCCCAACAATGGCGTCAAAAAATGATCGGGTCCAAGCCTACACTACTATTGAGTAGCGAGGATGGTCGATGCAGTCTTACCCAACTTGGTCGGGATCGAATCCACAGGGAATTAATTTGTTTAGAATTAGGTTTATATCCAAGTCTAGATGCGGGTTTTGCTCTTAATTACACTTCCACAAATGTTTGGTTTGTTTTCTACTTCTACTTCTATTCTATTGCATGCAATATTTGAAGCTAAGTATAATGTTTTTGCTGTTGATTTTCAAGGGTTAAAGGGACTTGGGTAGTGACTTCCATCTAGGTGGATATCTAACGGGTAGCAAGAATCGAGGGCAATCGTGTGATTAATTGGGGTCGTAATATAACTATCACACCCGGATACTCACTCTATACCTCTCGGTAGTTTGAGTGATTTTGCCTAATTTGGCTTTCTCAAGTCCAAATGGGTATTCATGCAATTCAAGTGATTTTAGCTCAAGTCGGGTATTACTATCTCTAGGTTTAACCCTTTAATTGGGGCTATCAATTTCTTTAGTTCACCCCAATTCCTTGTTAGCCTAGTTTTCCTAGACTTGGTCCCTCTTTCTCGAGTAGAGACTAAGTCATAAAGGCATAAATCAGTGTTTGCAGCCACTATTTCAATACTTTTAGCAAGAACTAGGCTAAATATCACTAACCCATATACATTCAAGCCCTAAAATTCAATACCCATCAAACACCCACACTAGGGTTGGGACACAACCCTAGTTATGGGTATAGCTACTCATGAATAACAAAAATCAAATATGAAATAAAGATAAAATTCATAATACTAGATTAAAAGATGAAAATCTAATGTTGAGAGATAATTCTAGTACAAAAATGCCCAAAACGGAATTTCCAATCATCTTACGTGCTCAGCTAAAACATAACTTAACCTAAAAATGTCAAAAAGATCTATTTATACTAAGCTGAAATTTCCGGACAAAATACCCCTGCGGAGTAATTCTAACGCGGACCGCACTTCTTGTTTTTGCTTGAAATGGAACTCACTGAACCTCAGCAACCGCGGTTCACATAATTCCAATCACAGCCGCGGTGAGACTTTAGCGGCCGCACATTTCTGGTGCAGACCTTGCTTAACATTTGTCCTGAAAATACACTCTCTGAATCTCCCTTTCGTGGACCACGTATTTGTGGTCGCGGCCGCATAATATTTGTGCGATCCGCGTTTCAGGTCTCTTGGCCCAATCTTGATTTTTGTTCCAGTTTTGACTCCTTTATGAGTTGATTATGCCTCATTTGGCTCATTTTGATCAATTCCCCCAAGAAAGGATATTACATTATTTTCCGGGAATACCTTTATGCATTTTGGGCCTAAAACGCAAGTAAAAGAGAGCAAATCATTGTCGCGCCCTCTTTTTCCTTTCGCGGTGTCCAGGTTTCGACATTCATTGGGAAAAACTCATTTCCTTTTGGGAAATGGGTATCTGGAGTGTCGCCGCCTAACGGATTAAGGTGCGTTAGGGCACCTAGAGCAATTGACTCATGTAACCAATTTGCATTACAAGAGATTAGGGTAAGGGCTCGAAATAACCTTGAGGGGAAGGTGTTAGGCACCCCTCGCAGTCCACAATGGTGGGTCCCGGCCGAACTTAGTTATGTGAATTAGTCATTTAATAGATAAACAGTCTAAGCACACATTTGCAAATAAAGGAAGTTTACACAGTCTAAGCACACATTTGCAAATAAGGGAAGTTTACACAGTCTAAGCACAGATATTTAATCAAGGAAGTTTCGGCGGTCCAAGCACACATATGTAAATTTTAGATAGTCTAAACATACATACTTAAGGAAGTTTGAACAGTCCGAGCATACATAAATTAAGGAAGGGAAGTCCTAAGTTGGTTAGCCTATAGGATCACATCTGTACAAAACCTGGTAAGCCTTCCTCAAATAGAGGGGTTACACGTGGCATTAGCGCACAAGTCATCATATCCTTTTACTACCCATTACCCTCCCCTTAGTGGTTGTATAAGCGAGTTTAATTAACGAACTCTAAGCATGCTTTACCCGTCCCTTCCTTGTGGTCCCGGAGGTGTTTTGGACCTCTATACTTAGGCAGTTCTAGACACTCCTAAGGTATCTAAAAGGTAAAATCTAAGCGACAACAAAGAACACATAGGACTGTCAAATAGGGAAGCAATTAGGGGGCTCATGTTTTACCTCCACACATAAATAGATACGTAGCACGTCTCAAACAACTGATTCTAAAGTGATTTAGAAAGCCCTAGAACATGATATCTAGATGAACATCACAAACACAGAATATGCAACATTTATTTTAAAGCGAAGTGGTAGAACCCTAATCAGCTTGCCTATTGATTTTATAGCCTGTTAAACCTTGACGATTTCACACATAAACAGAGCCCAATTTCACAGTTATAAGACCATTAATTACCTAAGGCTTGCATAGCGTGGGTTTGTATGCTATCATAATTCTGGGAATTGGTTAAGATAACTTGAAGTCATTCAATCCTATAAACATACTGATCTAGGCGATTACTGATACAGAACTGATTTCATGCATGTTTATACTAGAACATGATGTTTATGTGTTGGACTATTTTTAAACCCTTTTTATAGACAGTTATTCATTTAAGCAACGTAGACATGATTTAGAGCCAATGCAAACAGAGTCCTAAATCAGGATTTCTAATGCACAGAGAGAAATGGTCATTTTATTAAGCAAGATTGTAGCAGTAGTTTAATTATTGAGTTTCTAGGTGATTATGACTTTAGACAGAATCAGAAATAAAATGATGACTATAACATGTTTCCTAATATGCAAAGCAGTAAACATGATTATCCTAAGGCAGGATATCTAATGCACAGGTTTATGGCATGGTTTTTAATACAAATAAGCATAGCAAACCTAGTGGCATGATATCTAGTGCAGAATGTAAACATAGTGTAAACCTAAAGCATGATTTCTATTGCGAATCAACACACATAAGCCTAGAAGCATGATTTCTGCCCGGTTTCCACACAAAATTTATATATGAACCCTCCCCTTTTTACTAATTACTCTAATATCTGTTTACAAAGAATATTATTACAGACCAGGATCAAATGAAGTACATAAGTAAATGAAACTATACTATAGGGAGCCTAAATCAGGCCCAAAATAAACTTGGGGATGCCAGGCCTTCAATACAGTCTCAGAAGCCAAAGATCTCACAGCCAATGATGTGTCTTGGTGTGTCAGAGTTCCCTAAGGACCTCAAGGATCCCGGGCAGTGCTCACACCAAGACTTTTCTCAAACAGGGATTGGTTATTTGCAGTGTGAAAGGGCCATCCCTGGTATGCCAGAGTTCAGACGGATCTTAAGGATCCCTAAGCAGTACACACACTAGAGGGGCAGAACTTAATAGTCTAAGAGTAGGATGAGAGTGCTTGACACAGTTTTGAAAGATCTAGAAAACAATGTAGAGAAAAGATTCAGAAATGGAGAACAGTTCTTAAGGATGCGAGGAGTGACCAGTTCTGAGAAGAATACTATCAGTAGGAGCAACAGTTTTGAAATCATTTTTTGAGGGAAAGCATACTCAGCAAACAACCCAATTAATCACAGAATACCCAGATTTACTTAATAAGCAGACTTACAAAGAGGGGGTGAAGGGGATTGGGAACATATAGGGTTGATACCACATAAACAGGGAAACATTTGATACAACAAATGTACGGAACAACTAGGAGTCTATTGAATAAGTTAGTCATGGTAATAGACAGTTAAAACATAGAGAAAGAATGCAGCATGATCATGTTGAATTAGAAGACTAAGTAACTGCATGATCATACCAGTTGGGGGGGGGGGGGGGTAAGGGAACTAAGTAAACATGCTGGACAAGTATCAAAGAACTAAGTGAAGTCACACATGCTGATTACACATAAGGCAGAATTTAGACATGCTTAATAACAGCAAACAGAGAAACGAATTGAATAACTAGTACAGGAACAAGCACAGATGTATAGACACGGAACACATAATGTTGAGTTTCAAAATTTAACTAGAGACATATTAGTTAAAGAAGAAAATGCAGAATGTAAAAACAGGTGCAGTTCCACTATCTAGCCTTGGCTTTCCGCCGGCTAGACTAACAGTTAGCACAAGTAGCAAAGAAAGAAGAGAGGGTTTGAATGTACATGTGTGTATTCTGAACAGTGTGTTCGTCTGTTGAAGGAGCAGAATGAGAGTGCTAATATAGCAGTTCAAGAGTAGAGCCAATAAGGCAAAAGAATCAGAACTCAGCAATTACGGGCAATCAGAATCCCATCACATAAGGAGTTCTGAATAGACTCCTTTAATTAGGGGCAATTATCCAAATGATAATAATAGGGAGTATAATTAAGGAAAGAAGTACAAATCAAACCAAATAAAGGAGTTCAGAATAAAATAATCAGGGCTCTAATTAAGGGAAGAATCATGTAAAGGAATCAGTAAATATACAGGTAATCAAATAAGGCAAGAATGATTAATTAAGGTTGTAAATAGGGAAACAAGCAAGACTTAGGCATACAAATCTCTAACAGAGCAAATCAATTAGCCAAATTTCAAAGTAACAATGATTTCTGGAAAGAATATATACCCATAAATAGAAAAATAAATTAAATAAAGGCTTCATAAAAATATAGAAATTAGTTGGAAAACCAAAGGAGAACCCTAATAGGGCTCAGTTAGGGTAAAATTACAGAATACTGGATTTGACGAAGGAAAACATGCAAGGCAGAAGATACAGAGCAAATTAATACGATTGGTAACATGGAAAGACCCAAAGTCGAAGCAAGAATTGAAAAGATCAGTATATTACATAGAGTCAATTAGGGTTCGAGTACTCTTGCAAAAACCGGTCAAGAAGATAAAATGGAAACGATTAAACATCTAGAAGTCAGAAAGCCTTTGAAAAACAACTCGTAATGAACCCTAGTTTTAGGGAAAAGCAAGAACAATCGATTAAAACCAGAAATTTTCAGAGAAAAACATGTAATAATGCTTGATTCATCTCAGATCTATACAGATCTGGAGATAATCGAAGGTAATAGACTAGGGTTTTTGGATACATAACATAGATGAGAGCATAAGTTTAGAAACCATGGATTCGTAACAAAATAACGAGGAGTTCTCACTCACAGTCGATAAAATGGCCTGAGACAGGCTAATAAGTAGAGTTTCAAACCAGAACCAACTAGGTTCTTCGAGATCCCCTCAAGGATCTAAGGAGTCGAAGAGCCATGGCGTGTAAGAGGCCAAGACTGGCCGGAAGACAAGAAAGCATCACAACGCTGACATATACGCCGGTGACGGCGCCTGAGAAACTAGGGTTTAATAGAGAGTGTTGAGAGAGAAGGGAGACAATGATGGCGAGGTGATGGAGAGAAATGAGAGGGTTTGGAGGGGTCATTTAGGTTAATTATGGAAGGAGAGTTGTGGACCGTTGATCAAAACGATCAACGGTCAGGATTAGATGGGGTATTGGGTCGGGCAGGTATGGGTTTGGGCCTAAGGTAATTGGGCTAATTTAGAGGGGTTATTTGGGCTGGTTTTAAAAGGGTTAGATATGAAAATAAGAGGGCTATCTATCAAATACCCAAGTAATTGAATAAAAATTATTTTATAAAATGATTAACAATGAGAAAAAATAATTTTCACGCATAGAAGCGCTTTAAAATAATTATTCAATATTTTAAAAATATAATGGACCAGTTTCTGGTTAAATAATGCAGTGATGTATGCATGGGCTATAATTGCAAAATTATTGCAATTGTAACCAAATGGTATAAATTTGGCCATTGGTGAAATAATTTGAACCTAACATAACTATAAATAGCAATATTAAGTCATGAAATGCTATAAAGTCATTTGTGATGCAATTTTGTAATTATTTATCTAAATAAAATACTAGAATAAATTAATTTAAAAATATAGAAAATTATGGAAAAATATCAATTGATGCTAATGCATAGTTTTGAAGGTATACATGCACTCTAAAAATATTATGGAAAAAATTAGGTATCAACTGCTGCCCCTCTTTACCCGGGAAGGAAGAAAGAGTTTTCGGGTAAAGAAATGATGGCCAATTTTGATCGAATGGGCGTTTTGGAAAATACCGAACCCTGGTCTTTGAGCTGCTTACATATCCCTGGTTTTACAGGAATCAGGCCATGTGTAGTTTTGGATCCACTGGTGAATGAAGCCGATGGAGTTGTTATAGGAATGGTAGCCAATTTCATCAAAAGGGTTTTTTTTTGTGAAGGGTGAGGTCGGATAGAGTTATGGTTGCGAAGCTGAAATGTAACGGGTGTATTATAGGGCAGATAGCTGGAAATCATGGAGTGGGATGGGTAACTGATGAGAATCGGTTATGAATGGCAAAGTGAAAAATGGCGCGAGCGGAAACCGGAGCGAAGGCTGCTCCTATTAAAAAAAACGGTTACCTCCTGGATTACCTGCAAAACTAAAAACACGATGCATACAAGTGCCTACTACGAGAATTTAGATGTGGTGCAAATTCCCTTTGGACCATGAGTAATTGCCTTTGGACGGTGCGGATGATGTCCTCAGACTATGATGTCCTGGGCCATGAGTTGTGAGATAGGGGATTCGCAGGCCATGAAATGATGTTCTCGGGCCATGAGGATGGTGCCTCCGAACCATAACGCCTTTGAATAATGATATGCAAATTTGAGAGATCCTCAGGACATGGCATGGTGTCTTCCGGCTATGAGGATGATGCCTTTAGACAATGACGCCTTTGGACAAGTTGGCGATATTTCAGCCCATGAGATGTAATGATATGATGCTAAAATTAACAAGACAAGGCTTAGTCTTGCGAGATTGAGGGAAGAGCTTACCCCGAAAGAGGAGCAAACAGATAATGCTGGAATAGAGCAACATTTATGCAAGGAAGGACAATGCTTAGTCCCATGAGAAGGCAGTGCTTAGCCTTATGCAAAATGGAGACAGAGCTTAGTCTCATGCAAGTATGGAGACAGAGTTTAGTCTTATGCAAAGAGAAGGCATCGCTTAGCCTTATGCAAATATGGAGGCAGGGCTTAGCCTCATGCAAGATTCAGGCCAGGGCTTAGTCCCATGCAAATATTGAGGCAGGGCTTAGCCTCATGCAGATTCGGGACAGGGTTTAGTCCCATGAAAATGGAAGGTAGAGCTTAGCCTTATGCAAATATGGAGGCAAGGCTTAGCCTCATGCAAGGTTCGGGACAGGGCTTAGTCCCATGCAGATAAAGGCAGTGCTTAGCCTTATGCAGATATGGAGGTAGGGCTTAGCCTCATGAAAATTCGGGACGGGGCTTAGTCCCATGCAGATGAAGGCAGTGCTTAGTCTTATGCAGATATGGAGGCAGGGCTTAGACTCATGCAAATATGGAGGCAGGGCTTAGCCTCATGCAAATATGGAGGCAGGGCTTAGCCTCATGCAGATGGAGACATAGCTTAGTCTCATGCAAGATGCGGGACAAGGCTTAGTCTCATGCAAATGGAAGGCAATGCTTAGCCTTATGCAGATATGGAGGCACGGCTTAGCCTCATGCAAGATACGGGACAAGGCTTAGTCCCATGCAGATGAAGGCAGTGCTTAGCCTTATGCAGATATGGAGGCAGGGCTTAGCCTCATGCAAATATGGAGGCAGGGCTTAGCCTCATGCAGATGGAGACATAGCTTAGCCTCATGCAAATGTGGAGGCAGGACTTAGCAAATATGGAGGCAAGGCTTAGCCTCATGCAGATGGAGACAGAGCTTAGTCTCATGCAAGATGAAGGCAGCAAATAAGAGTAGAATATTTCTTAGCTGGAGATATATCCGGTGTCTGGTGGCCCGATTGATAGTGATTTTGCTGCGTGTATATATTTGCGAATGCTACTGTTATGTCATATGTGCCTGCGCTCAAAGAAAAATTGTAAGTTTTGTAAGGGGAGGTCAGTTCGTGCCTACGTCGGCTTGCTTGGCTTGCTTTGCTTGGTATGAAGGTCCTGCTCAAATCATCAGAGGTAGCATTGGCTAAACAGAGTCATTTTACAAGCAAGCCTACATAGTTTCAAAGACGTAATAAAAATATATTATTTTAGAAATTGGTTAGATGAACCAGTGACTGTGTCACGATCCGAGACATCGCAACCTCTCATGCTATAGAATTTTGAGGGTCCTCCACAAAATTATGTCCCAGTTAGATGGACATGTCTGACCGTTGCGCATGCTGCGATCGGCCGAAATTGCTTCAGAATTTTGAGGGTCCTCCTCAAAATTTTGCCCCAGTTTCTGATTGATTTCTGACTTTCTGGCATATGATGGCATTGGTTGGACTTGCTCCAGAATTTTGAGGGTCCTCTTCAAAACTCTGCCCCAGTTTCTGGTTCTCGGGGGGGGGGGGGGGAATGAAAATTTTATTATGATATGACAGAACCCACAGGGCTGCCTACATATCCCCTCTTAAACGGGAATCAGGTCAAGCGTAGTTCAATTTACATCATTTTGTCAAAACATAAATAGTTATACATAGAATCGCTTGACTGCATCTGAGTTGATTAGTTTTGGCCAGACTTCTCCGTCCATTTCTGCAAGTATGAGGGCTCCTCCTGTCAATACTCTATGAACCATGTAAGGGCCTTGCCAGTTGGGAGAGAATTTCCCTTTGGCTTCATCCTGATGCGGGAAGATCTTCTTCAACACCAGCTGCCCCGGTGTGAACTATCTCGTCTTTACTCGTTTGTTGAATGCTCTGGACATTCTGTTCTGATAGAGTTGCTCATGACACACTGCATTCATCCGTTTTCCTTCTATGAGGGCTAGCTACTCATAACGACTCCTTATCCATTTTGCGTCGCTGAACTCAACTTCTTGTATGATTCTCAAAGAAGGGATCTCTACTTCAACGGGAATAACAACCTCATTACCATAAACCACTAAATAGGGAGTTGCCCCGGTTGATGTGTGGACTGTTGTACGATATCCCAATAAAGCGAATGGCAGCTTCTCGTGCCATTGTTTGTGCTTTTCTACCATCTTTCTCAGTATCTTCTTGATATTCTTGTTAGCGGCTTCTACAACTCCGTTCATCTGAGGTCTATAGGCTGTGGAATTTTCGTGCTTGATTTTGAAAGTCTCACACATGGTCTTCATCAGATCACTGTTGAGATTAGAGGCATTGTCAATGATGATTGATTCTGGAACTCCGAACCGGCAAATAGTCCGGTCGCGGATAAAATCTGCCATGACCTTCTTAGTTACTGCCTTGTAAGATGCTGCTTCGACCCATTTGGTGAAGTAATCAATAGCTACCAAGATGAACCGATGCCCATTTGAGGCGGTGGGCTTGATTGGACCAATGACATCCATTCCCCAGGCGACGAATAGCCAAGGTGAGCTTGTTGCATTGAGCTAATTTGGCGGCACTTTTATCATATCGGCATGTACTTGACATTGGTAGCATTTTCGGACATACTGGACGCAATCTGTCTCCATGGTCATCCAGAAATGACCGGCTCTAAGTATCTTCTTGGCCAAGACAAAGCCATTCATATGCGGGCCGCAGGTCCCAGCACGTATCTCCTCAATTAGCTTAGAAGCTTCTTTTGCGTCGACACACCTTGGCAATCTCAAATCAGGAGTTCTTCTGTACAAGGTTCCTCCGCTATGGAAGATATTATTGGACAACCTCCGAAGCGTACATTTCTGAGTATGATTTGCATGCTCCGAATATTCTCCTTTTGTAAAATATTCATTGATGTTGTGAAACCAAGGCTTTCCGTCTATTTCTTCTTCAATATGGGCACAATACGTCGGTTGGCTGAGGATCCTTACTGGGATGGGATCGATGAAGTTCTTGTTGGGATGTTCTATCATGGATGACAAAGTGGCCAATGCATCGGCAAACTCGTTCTGAATCCTGGGAACATGTCTAAACTCTATCTTCGTGAACCTCTTTCTCAATTCCTGCACATGGTGCGGATATGGCAATATCTTGGAATTCTTGGTGGCCCATTCTCCTTGTACCTGGTGCACAAGCAAATCTAAATCACCGATTACCAGCAGCTCCTGAATATTCATGTCGATGGCCATGTTGAGCCCTAGTATGCAGGCTTCATACTCTGCCTTGTTGTTGGTGCAGGGAAATCTGAGTTTAGCAGATACCGGATAATGTTGGCCAGTTTCCGATACTAAGACGACTCCAATGCCGACTCCCCTGAAATTTTCCGCTCCGTCAAAGAACCTTCTCCAACCGTTGTAGGACTCAGTAATATCTTCTGCTATGAATAGCACCTCTTCATCGGGAAAATACGTTTTCATGGGTTCGTATTCTCCTTCCACGGGGTTCTCAGCAAGATGATCTGCCAGTGACTATCCCTTGGCTGCTTTTTGAGTCACGTAGACAATGTCGAACTCGCTCAACAGGATTTGCCACTTAGCCAGCTTGCCAGTGGGCATGGGTTTCTGAAAGATATATTTCAAGGGATCCATCCTTGATATGAGGTATGTTGTGGAGGCACAGAAGTAATGCCTCAGCTTTGAGCTATCCAAGTCAGAGCGCAACAGGTACGTTCCAATAGAGAGTACCGCGCTTCATATGGAGTGAACTTCTTACTCAGGTAATAGATAGCTTGTTCCTTTCTCCCTGTCTCATCGTGCTGTCCTAGAACGCAGCCGAAGGCTCCATCTAGCACTGCATGGTAGAGTAGAAAGGGTCTACCTGGCTCTGGCGGGACCAAGACTGGTGGTGTTGATAAGTACTCCTTGATCTTGTCGAAAGCCTTTTGACAATCTTTAGTCCAACTAGTTGCAGCATCTTTCTTCAACATCTTGAAAATTGGCTCACATATAACTGTGGACTGGGCTATGAACCGGCTGATTTAGTTTAGCCGTCCTAGAAAACTCATTACATCTTTCTTACTCTTCGGCGGCGGTAGCTCCTGGATGGCTTTGACTTTTGACGGATCCAATTCTATCCCTCGGCGGGTGACAATGAACCCAAGTAACTTTCCGGTAGGAACCCCGAATGCATATTTTGCGGGTTTAGTTTCAGGTAGTATCTCCGCAGTCTGTCGGAAAACTTCCTCAAATCGGCTATATGATCTATGGCCTTCTTGGATTTGATGATGACGTCGTCCACATATACCTCGATCTTCTTATGTATAATGTCATGAAAAATGGTAGTCATAGCCCTCATGTAGGTGGCCCCACCATTTTTTAAATCGAACGGCATCATCTTATAACAGTATACTCCCCATGGTGTAATGAAAGCCATTTTCTCAACCTCCTCTTCGTCCATCCAGATCTGATGGTAACCGGCAAAACAGTCCACAAACGACTGAGTTCATGCTTGGCACAATTGTCGATTAGGATGTGTATGTTTGGAAGTGGGAAATCATCTTTTGGGTTGGCCCTGTTGAGATCCCGATAATCCACAATGACCCTGACCTTCCCATACTTCTTTGGAACTGGCACGATGTTGGCTAGCCAAGTTGGGTATTCAACCACCCTGAGGACCTTGGCCTTGATTTGCTTAGCAACCTCCTCCTTAATTTTCAGACTCATGTCAGGCTTGAATTTCCTGAGTTTTTGCTTCACAGGTGGATACGTTGGGTTTGTGGGCAACTTGTGAGCCACAATGGATGTACTTAACACGGTCATATCATCATATGACCATGAAAAGATGTCCTCATACTCTTTCAAAGAATTGTGTGTACTCTTGTTTTTTTGAGGGCGACAAGTGGATGCTGATGCCAGTTTCCTTGATAGTTTCAGAGTCTCCCAAGTTGATTGTTTCTGTTTCGTCCAGATTGGATTTAGGCTTGTTCTCAAAGTCTTCTACTTCTCTGACAATTTCCTCTGGTATGACATCTTCTTCTTCCGAATCACTATCCTTTTGTTGTGTTGTCTCATTACATGTCACAATTGTTGGTTCATCGAGACAGGAAATAGTAATGCTGTATAGATAAAGATATGAGAGAAAAATGGTAATAATAAATATTGATTCATTGAAGCATAAAAGTGATTTTCAATAATTTAAACAACGTTTTCGGAACATTGGAAATATTATTTAAAACAAAATGCCAAAAAGGGAAATCATTTTTCTTCGAAAATAAACAAAATAATGTTGTTAAGCCTCGCTACCCCGGGACTCGTCGGGCCCTAGATGGTCTGACAGTCCAATTCTTGAGGAATGATTCTCTCTCCACAGCTTGGATGGTAGGGCCTTCCTCCTCATCCTCCTCAATAAATACACAACAGTCCATGTCCTCATCTTCCAAGAACAGGTTCTTTAAGGCTGCCAGTTCATCTTCCTCCTCTGATCCCCATATGATGTCGGCCTATTGGAAAGTCTGACTTAAATGCGGTATAGGTTGCTCCAATGGATAGTACGTACCTCGCCATAGTGGTGACCAGTCATTGTATTCTTGCTAGGTATATTGGTATCCCAACCCAAAAGTGGTACCATGGTACTTTGGCTGTATTGGCTTGGTAATGCCTTGAAGAATCTTACCACGCCCCTTGCCAGGCTCATACCCTCCCCAATTCATCATGCTTAATATCTTGCCATCCCACCACTTGTCTTTGTCGATCGCATTGACCCGCTCGATGTGATGTTAAGTTTCTCCGCCTATCTTTCTCCTATTTTTGACCATCGGGATAGTCTGACGGGTGTAAATGGGATTGCTCCCGTCTCCATGGATAATCACCTCCTGATGGTTCCACTCAAACATTACTGCCTGATACAAAGTTAATGCCACAGCCCCAGCGGCGTGTATCCATGGTCTTCCTAACAGCAGATTGTAGGATGCGGATATGTCCAGCACCTGAAACTCGACATCAAACCACGTAGGCCCCGTTGTAGACAAAGATCAATTTCCCCGATGGTTGCCCTTTGAGACCCATCAAATGCCTTTACGTTCATGGTCCCCTATCGTATCTCGTATAGGCCTTTGCCCAACCTCTTCAGTGTTGTTAATGGGCAAATATTGAGACTGGATCCTCCATCAATCACTACCCTGGTAATGAAGTAGTCTTCGCATTACATTGTGATGTGTAGTGCCCTGCTGTGATTCAGACCCTCAGGCGGCAACTCGTCCTCGTGGACAATGATTTTGTGACTTTCCAATACCTGTCCCACCATGTTAGCCATCTCTCCACTTGTGATGTTATTTGGCACATACGCTTCGTTCAATACTTTCATCAGAGCGTTCCTGTGTGCTTCTGAGTTCTGTAGCAGCGACAAGATAGATATTTGAGCAGGAGTCTTGTTCAGATGGTCGATGACTGAATACTCCCTTGCTTGTACTTTCCTCCAGAGGTCATCTGGACCTGTTTCAATAACGGGAGGTCTGTTAGAGGCCTGTTTACTGGACTCTCCCAAATGTTCGGGTGTATAGACCCTTCCAGTCCTATTCATCCCTTGTGCAGCGCCAGATTCCCCCATCTTGGTTTTTCCTTTTCTTCTAGCTTCGGCCACATAATCCCATGGTACAGCCTCGGTGCTGAAAGGCGGTGTTGTTGATACTGTCACTGTAAATGGTGTGGCTACTTTCACCTCAAATGGAATAGGTGCAACTGCAGGGGGTGCTACCTCAACTTCAAATGGGATTGATGTTGTTACCTCGACCTCCACTGGCGGCTGTACCTGCACTATAATGGGATTGAGTGTGACTGCGAGTTTCTTGGGGTCGTCACCCTCTTTGATAAGTCTGATTGATCCCTCCGAATCACATTCTTCATCCATCTCTATCACATTGACACATTCACCCCTGTGATTTGGGAGGGGATTATTGCGGACATTAGGCGTGGCCTCCTTTGCCTGGATGATCTTGTTGTCAATCAAACTCTGGATTTTGTCCTTCAATGTGCAGCATTCGTCAATGGTGTGCCCTTTCATACCGGAATGGTACGCACAAGTCTTATTGACGTAACCAGCAACTTTCAACCTTTCATATAGCTGGTCGATGGGTTCAGCAATGGCAATGTATTGATTGGATGGTCTGCGGTCAAAATTGGGTCGCGGTCTTGGGTAATTTTGACGAGTTGGAGGTGACTGAAAGTGAGATGGTTGGGAATTATAGGTATGATAAGTAGTGGCTGGTTGGGAGTATCTGGGGGACGAGGGTTGATATGTAGGTGGAGGTGACAGTTGATAGGTGGTTGGAGGTGCTTGATATGTGGGTGGAGGTGCTTGATATGCAAGTGGAGAGGTTCGGTATACGAATGGAGTTTTGGGTCCTTGGGCGACCATTACTGCTCCCACGTCCTTCTTCTTAGATATGCCCCCTGACTGTAATGTTTTATTAGTGGCCTGCAATGCCTCAAAGTTCGTTACCATCCCGCTCTTGATGCCTTCTTCGATCCTTTCACCAAGTTTGATGATATAAGAGAACTTATGATTTTCAATAACCATCAATCTTTCATAATATTGCGGATCCTGTGCTTTGATGAAGAACTTATTCATCTATTCTTCGTCCAATACTGGCCTGACTTTGGCCGCTTCTGACCTTCAACGAGTAGCATACTCGCGAAAAGTTTCAGTGGGCTTCTTCTTGAGGTTCTGAATGTAGAAGACATCTGGTGCATTCTCTGTGTTGAACCTGAATCGGTCCATGAAATCAAAGGCCATACTCACCCAGCTGGGCCAGTTCTTAGGATCATGGCTGATGTACCAAGACAAGGCATCTCTCGTAAGACTCCTCATAAAAAGCTTCATCCGGATCTTTTCATCTTTTTCGACCCCGACAAGCTTGTCACAATAGGTCCTTAGGTGAACCGTGGGATCACCTTTACCGTCAAACATCTCAAACTTGGGAGGTTTGTAACCCTCTGGCAGTTCTACATCCGGCTGTATGCATAGGTCTTCATAGTATAGACCTTCTATCCCCTTGCTTCCTTCTACGCCTTGAACTCGGCTGGTCAACTTCTTGAGCTCCTCGTCCAGGTTCTTAATAAGCATGTCCTTCTCAACAGATTCTGTTGCATAGGAAATGGGTTGAGTGGAGTAAGGTAGGGTTTCCACATATATAGGGTTGTTCTGGTGACCTGGAATTTGAGTATAGTGGTGATCATGGGTGGAATTCTGGGGTTCAGGAATGACTGGTGGAGTATTTTGCGGAGTGTGTTAGGTGTTTGGCTGGTACTGTGGTGAGAAAGTTTGATTTTGTGGGGGAGTTGTATAATGGTGAGGTATGGGTGGATTTTGTGGGCGCTTGTTGGGTGTGTTTTGAGGTGGTGCGGTGTTCTGAGTGCTTGGACGACTGATGTCTCGGACGCTAAGTGAGAAGGACAAGTTTGCCACATTTCGGACATGCTTGCTCACCCTGGAGTTCCAGTATTTTCTTTTCGAGCCGTGAAACTGCTTCATTTGGGGCCTGAGTACCCCGACCATCAGAAGTTTCTGCATGTTCAACCTGTGTGTTGTTTTCCTTTCTGGCGCCGTTCAAATCTTCCATGTTTGCTTTTCCCTTGCCTTTTGGTGGACTAGGAGGAGGAGAAGGTGGAGGGCCCCTGGATCTTGTGTGATAAGCTGATGATGCTAGTATGCACGAACCAACCATTAGGGAATGGGAATAATCAAAAAGAAAGAAAGAAAAACAAAAGGTAGCCAAGTCAGTAATGATTCAGGAAAGCTTGCAGTATTTAAACACATATTGCGGGAATATAAATTCGTGTCCTAATTTGGGAGCCTCGTTGTGCCCGTAGGCCTAGCGACAAATAGATTTGGAGAAATTCAGTGCCAATAATTGCTTCATTTCATTAATGTAAAAATAGACGCCCCAAAATGATACTAAATAAGATAATGTCACTAATGGCACTTCGCCTTATTACATTTGAAAAGCAAGTAAACCTAATCTATTTGGTCCCAGAAGGACCTTCTCCAGGTTCGATGCTCTTGTCGATCAGTTCCCCAGTTCGCTCAGGTTGAGCAGTAAGAATGCTCTTGCCAAACGTCCTCCTTCGTTTCCCTCAGCATTCTGGCAATCGGTGAAGGTATGCTACCAACCATGCCGAACCGGGGGACTTCGTGCCTCATTTTCTGCAAAACAAAAGATGGTTAGGCCCTTTCCCCCTCCAGGTTCGCCTATTTATACAACAATGATTAGCATATTGGCACTTACATCTCCAAATTAATGCACACAATCGTGGTTGCATCCGTTGGGATTATGGAAAACCCGATGGACTTTTGGGTGAGGCTTGTCTTAAAGGGTTATTATGCGGACAATATATTAACCCGGCTAGATTTGACCATGATGCATGCACAATTGATCAGAGTAAGGTTACTATATAGAGGTCTAGACTGGGACCCTCAAGCGGACAACTTGAGGGGAAGGCACGGAACCGTCGAACGCACCACTGATCGACTAGTTTTACCGCAAATACGCCTTTCCAAATTTAAAGGGTGATATATAGGAAGAGCGCAAACACTCATCAAGTGTTGCTATAGGATTGATTACGCACGAGTGGAATATGATGTTGAGCATGATTTATGCAACAATAAATACCATGTTGTCAAGTATTTGCACGTTAAAAAATGATAAATGCGGTATTTAAATAATTGAAAGACAGTTACAGACGGAAAACAAGGAAACAAGTCAGTTTCAAGTAATAAAAGAAATCATAAATGTTTGAAATAAGCAATTAAATCCAAATAAGGGGGAAGGGAAAGGTTGTATCAAAATAAAGCATGCTTTGGATTAATTCACAAAAACAGGTTCGTTATGGTAAGATCCTAAAATATCCCCAGCAGAGTCGCCATGCTGTCGCGCCCCCTTTTTCCTTTCGCGGTGTCCGGGTTTCGACATTCATTGGGAACAACTCATTTCCTTTTGGGAATTGGGTATCCAAAGAGTCGCCACCTAACGGATTAAGGTTCGTTAGGGCACCTAGAGCGATTAACTCATGTAACCAGTTTGCATTACCAGAGATTAGAGTAAGGGCTTGAAATAACCTTGAGGGGAAGGTGTTAGGCATCCCTCGCGGTCCACAACGGTGGGTCCCGGCCGAACTTAGTTATGTGAATTAGTCATTTTATAGATAAAAAGTCTAAGCACACATTTGCAAATAAGGGAAGTTTACACAGTCTAAGCACACGTTTGCAAATAAGGGAAGTTTACACAGTCTAAGCACACATATATAATCAAGGAAGTTTTGACGGCCAAGCACACATATGTAAATTTTACACAGTCTAAGCATACATACTTAAGGAAGTTTGAACAGTTCGAGCATACATAAATTAAGGAAGGGAAGTCCTAAGTTGGTTAGCCTATAGGATCACATTGATAACTAGGGATTTTGACGCATTTTATACTCATTCTTGCTTATACTTTGATTATAAATTCATACAAAATAGTCCCAAAAGGCTCACAAGTTGTGCTTGATTGCAGGTTTGATCATCAAAGTGACGAGATGTCAAAGATCAGCTCAAACGGAGTGAAACTTGCACAAATGCCAAAGACAAGCCAAGCTTAGGCTAAACAGGCCTAGTGCGGCCGCACACCACTTTGTGCGGTCCGCACTAGGAGATTCAAAGAAGTGATTTTCAGGGCAAGAGTCAGTGCGGCCACACTACCATTCAGTGCAGTCCGCACTAAGATTAATGCGGCCGCGGTTCATTCTCTACGGTCCGCGGTGAGGAGAATCAGAGAGTTGCCATTTTCAGAGTTTCAAGCCTCCGCGTTCCGCGATCCATTTTACGCGGACCGCACTAGAAGCCTCCGCGGCCGCAGTCCATTTTGTGCGGTCCGCGATGCCAAGATTCAGAGAGCTGTTTTTCAAGGCCAAAGCCCCAGTGCGGACCGCGGTCCATTTTGTGCGGTCCGCACTAACCCCGCATGGGCATTTTTGTCCAGATTTTTCAGCCTAGTATAAATAGCTTCTTTTTCCATTTTAGGTTATCAGATATTGTAATTAAGCAGCTGCGCTCGTGGGTTCGACTTTTTAAGCCATTTTGGGCAATTTTAGCTGCTTTTAATCATTGAACCTTTGTATTTAACTTAGTGATTAATTAATATGAGCTTTTCTTAATCTATTTCTTGCTTTTCTTCTTTAATTATGAGTAGCTAGACCCATAAGCTAGGGTTGTGGCTCAACCCTAGTGTGGGTAATTGATGGGTCTTGTATTTTAGGGCTAATTTTGCTATGGGTATTTGTTATTTGGGCCAATTTCATGGTTAATTTCTGAATTAGTGGTTGCAAACACTAGTTTGTGTTGAGTTGACTTGAGCTCTTCTATAGAAAGAGAGCCTAAGTCTCCGAAATTGGTCCAACAATGAATTGGGGCGTACTCAAGAGATTGATAGCCCTAATTAAAGGGTTAAACCTCGAGAGAGTAATACCAGAATTGAACCCTAGTTGCTTGTGCAAATTTGCATACCCAATTGGTCTTGAGAAAGACAATTCGGGCAAAATCACTCGAACCACCGAGAGGTGTAGAGTGGGTAAAGTCGTGCAACGGTTATAACATACTCCCCAAATGTGTCAAACATGCCTTAGATTCAAGTACCCGTCAATTGACCACCCAGACGGTAGTCACTACCCTAGTGCCTTTTAAACCTATTTGAACAACGCATAGCATTATAACTCTTAGCATAATTTAGTTGCAATTACCATTTATAGTTTGATAATAGTTGAAGTAAACAAAAAAACCCAAAAATGAATAGAAGTGTAATTTGGAACACATACGCTATTCTACACTAGATAGATACTCGATTCCGAATTCTAGCTCTCTGTGGATTCGATCCTGAACCTAAATCGGGTAAAAGCTGCTCCGGCCCTCTCTCGCTCTTAAATAGTAGTGCGGAGTAGGCCGCGATCACTTTTTGGCACCGTTGCCGGGGAGCTAACGGTTTTGGCTATCTATTTAGTTATATTTGTGTTTTGTTCTTCTTTCCTCCTTGTTACTAATTTGTGTGTGTCAATATTTCAGGTACCAAAATGGCTTTAAATGCTAATGACCCTCTTGGAAATGTGAATGCGGGGGAGGATGTAGATGACATTGGAGAAGAAGAGGTGCCTCTTGTACCTCAAGGACAACGTAGAGGCCGCCAGGCCAATGCAAATGATAATGTTCCAGACCCTCCTCCACCACCTCCAAGAGCGGTTCCTAGGGTGCTCTCGAACCAAGGCTATGCAAGTGCTATTGTCCCACCCAGAATCCGAGCGGGCAATTTTCAGATAACCAATGTGATGTTGACCTTACTTGAGTAGCGTGGGTATTTCACTGGCGCTACGGATCAAAATGCCTACAAACATCTCAAGGGGTTCGTGGATACATGTTGGGGGAGCAAGCAGATGAATGTGTCCGAGGATGCTCTTAGGTTGAGGCTTTTCCCATTCTCACTTCGGGGGAAAGCATTAGATTGGCTCGAGAGACTTCCCAACCATTCCATCACAACTTGGGATGAGTTGGCGGATAAGTTTATTGCTAAATTTTTCTCACCCGGGCACATGGCGGCACTTCGAGATGAGATATTGGCCTTCAAGCAAGAGCCCACGGAACCTTTGCATGAGATTTGGGAGAGATATAGAACTATGGTGAAGGAATGCCCCAACAATGACATGACGGAAGAATATGTTGCAACAAACTTTCTACCGGGGCATCAACACTACAAATCAATGCATAGTGAATCAACTTGCTGGGGGTAATTTTATGAAATTGACGTATGATGAAGCTTGTGCCGTTCTTGATGAGATGGCGGATACATCCTCCGCATGGAAAAGTAGAGCCAATGTTCCACAAGGTGACCCCACGGTTATTCATTTGCATAAGGAATTACATGACCATGGGCAAGCTATAGCGGAGTTGACAACTACTATGAACCAATTGGCTAAGGTACAGTTGCAACAAGTACAAAATCCTCGCCAAGTGAATGCCATGGAGGGTGTTAATATGCTTATCAACAAGAGAAGGCAAAGAAGGCAACAAAACCAAGGGAATTCTGAGCAATTTGATGATGATTGTGATGGGTTTCAAAATGATGGCTATGATGAACAAAGTGAAGAGGTTCAATATGTGAATAACTATCAAGGCCAACGGGGCAACTCTTCAAACCAACAACAATGGAGACCTCAAGGCAATTGGGGCAATCAACAACAAAACAATGGTAATTGGGGGAACAACAACCAAAATAGCAACAGGGCAATCAGAACAACAATCAAGGCAACCAAGGGAATTGGAATGGTAATAACAACAATTGGGGTGGCAACAATAATCAAGGTGGATGGAATAATGGAAACCAAGGAAACTGGGGGCAAGGCTTTCAAAGGCCCCCAATGTACCAACAACCGAACAATCCACCCCCATTTCCTTTTCAAGGTCCTAGTTCTTCCAACAATGATATGGGTAGAATTGAAATGATGTTCGAATAGATGATGAAGAAGAATGCGGATTCGGATGCACAATTGGCTTCCCACAATACCTCTATCAGAATCTTGGAGGTGCAATTAGGCCAAATCCCTCAATTATTGAATACTCGCCCGAAGGGTGCTCTACCAAGTGATACGGTAGTGAACCCAAAGGGTGGGAACAATCATGTTATGGCGGTTACAACAAGAAGTGGGAGAGGCGGTGATGTGAATGCCTCTAAGTAAAAGCAAGTTGTGGATGATGATGTTGAGTTGCAAGAAGATGAAGTTCCAGTGGTAGTTGAAGATGTGGTTGATGACAATGTGAACAATGAAGTGAGGATTGACATTAATGAGGCAGAGGTGGAAACTCAAGATGCCGTGAACCCGTCTAGGGAACACGTGATTGACATGCCGGAGCCGGTTGTGCCAAAAGCAAAGGCTCCTTTGTCAAGGTCACCTCCACCTTATCCTCAAAGGCTAGCCAAGCAAAAGAATGAGAATCAGTTTAAAAAGTTCATTGACATGATGAAGAGCCTATCTATCAATGTGCCTTTGGTAGAGGCTTTGGAGCAAATGCCTGGCTATGCCAAATTCATGAAAGATTTGGTTACAAAGAAAAGATCCATGGACTGCGAGACTATCAAGATGACCCACCAAGTTAGTGCTATAGTGCATTCAATGGCTCCGAAGTTGGAGGATCCCGGTGCTTTCACAATCCCTTGCACTATTGGGAGTGCAGACTTTGCTAAAGCTTTATGTNAGAGAGTAATACCAGAATTGAACCCTAGTTGCTTGTGCAAATTTGCATACCCAATTGGTCTTGAGAAAGACAATTCGGGCAAAATCACTCGAACCACCGAGAGGTGTAGAGTGGGTAAAGTCGTGCAACGGTTATAACATACTCCCCAAATGTGTCAAACATGCCTTAGATTCAAGTACCCGTCAATTGACCACCCAGACGGTAGTCACTACCCTAGTGCCTTTTAAACCTATTTGAACAACGCATAGCATTATAACTCTTAGCATAATTTAGTTGCAATTACCATTTATAGTTTGATAATAGTTGAAGTAAACAAAAAAACCCAAAAATGAATAGAAGTGTAATTTGGAACACATACGCTATTCTACACTAGATAGATACTCGATTCCGAATTCTAGCTCTCTGTGGATTCGATCCTGAACCTAAATCGGGTAAAAGCTGCTCCGGCCCTCTCTCGCTCTTAAATAGTAGTGCGGAGTAGGCCGCGATCACTTTTTGGCACCGTTGCCGGGGAGCTAACGGTTTTGGCTATCTATTTAGTTATATTTGTGTTTTGTTCTTCTTTCCTCCTTGTTACTAATTTGTGTGTGTCAATATTTCAGGTACCAAAATGGCTTTAAATGCTAATGACCCTCTTGGAAATGTGAATGCGGGGGAGGAGGTAGATGACATTGGAGAAGAAGAGGTGTCTCTTTTACCTCAAGGACAACGTAGAGGCCGCCAGGCCAATGCAAATGACAATGTTCCAGACCCTCCTCCACCACCTCCAAGAACGGTTCCTCGGGTGCTCCCGAACCAAGGCTATGCAAGTGCTATTGTCTCACCCATAATCCGAGCGGGCAACTTTCAGATAACCAATGTGATGTTGACCTTATTTGAGCAGCGTGGGTATTTCGCGGCCGCTGCGGATCAAAATGCCTACAAATATCTCAAGGGGTTTGTGGATACATGTTGGGGGAGTAAGCAGACGAATGTGTCTGAGGATGCACTTAGGTTGAGGCTTTTCCCATTATCACTTCGGGGGAAAGCATTAGATTGGCTCGAGAGACTTCCCAACCATTCCATCACAACTTGGGATGAGTTGGCGGATAAGTTTATTGCTAAAGTTTTCTCACCCGGGCACATGACGGCACTTTGAGATGAGATATTGGCCTTCAAGCAAGAGCCCACGGAACCTTTGCATGAGATTTGGGAGAGATATAGAACTATGGTGAAGGAATGCCCCAACAATGACATGACGGAGAATATGTTGCAACAAAGTTTCTACCGGGGCATCAACACTACAAATCAATGCATAGTGAATCAACTTGTTGGGGGTAATTTTATGAAATTGACGTATGGTGAAGCTTGTGCCGTTCTTGATGAGATGGCAGATACATCCTCCGCTTGGCAAAGTAGAGCCAATGTTCCTCAAGGTGACCCTACGGTTATTCATTTGCATAAGGAATTACATGGCCATGAGCAAGCTATAGCGGAGTTGACAACTACTATGAACCAATTGGGGCAATCAATAACAAAACAACAACCGAAATAACAACTGGGGCAATCAGAACAACAATCAAGGCAACCAAGGGAATTGGAATGGTAATAACAACAATTGGGGTGGCAACAATAATCAAGGTGGATGGAATAATGGAAACCAAGTAAACCGGGGGCAAGGCTTTCAAAGGCCCCAAATGTACCAACAACCGAACAATCCACCCCTATTTCCTTCTCAAGGTCCTAGTTCTTCTAACAATGATATGGGTGAAATTGAAATGATGTTCGAACGGATGATGAAGAAGAATGCGGATACGGATGCACAGTTGGCTTCCCACAATACCTCTATCACAAACTTGGAGGTGCAATTAGGCCAAATCTCTCAATCGTTGAATACTCGCCCGAAGGGTGCTCTACCAAGTGATACGGTAGTGAACCCAAAGGGTGGGAACAATCATGTTATGGCGGTTACAACAAGAAGTGGGAGAGGCGGTGATGTGAATGCCTCTAAGCAAAAGCAAGTTGTGGATGATGATGTTGAGTTGCAAGAAGATGAAGTTCCAGTGGTAGTTGAAGATGTGGTTGATGACAATGTGAACAATGAAGTGAGGATTGACATTAATGAGGCCGAGGTGGAAACTTATGATGTCGTGAACCCATCTAGGGAACACGTGATTGACATGCCGGAGCCGATTGTGCCAAAAGCCAAGGCTCCTTTGCCAAGGTCACCTCCACCTTATCCTCAAAGGCTAGCCAAGCAAAAGAATGAGAATCAGTTTAAAAAGTTCATTGACATGATGAAGAGCCTATCTATCAATGTGCCTTTGGTGGAGGCTTTGGAGCAAATCCCTGGCTATGCCAAATTCATGAAAGATTTGGTTACAAAGAAAAGATCCATGGACTGCAAGACTATCAAGATGACCCACCAAGTTAGTGCTATAGTGCATTCAATGGCTCCGAAGTTTGAGGATCCCGGTGCTTTCACAATCCCTTGCACTATTGGGAGTGCAAACTTTGCTAAAGTTTTGTGTGACCTAGGGGCTAGTATCAATTTGATTCCCTATTCAGTTTTCAAGACTTTGGGTATTGGGCCACCAAGGCCAACTTCCATGAGATTGCAAATGGCGGATAGAACAATGAAGCGACCACTGGGTATAGTTGATGATGTGTTTGTCCGGGTGGACAAATTTATCTTGCCAGCTGATTTTGTGATCTTGGATTGTGAGGTCGACTATGAAGTCCCGATCATATTGGGGAGACCTTTCCTTGCTACGGGGAAGGCTCTAGTTGATGTGGAAGCAGGGGAACTCACTTTCAGGGTGGGTGATGAAAAGGTAGTCTTTCATGTGTGCAAGTCAATGAAGCAGCCCAATTGTACCGAAGTGTGCTCATTTGTGGATTTAGTCACGGCTGTGATAATTGATGATACCAGTGCAATGATCAATGTTGAGGACCCTTTGGAGGTCGTATTGTTTAATTTGGCTGTCAATATTGATGCGGGCAGAGTGGAGTGCGTGAATGCTTTACATGGAATGGGCTTTTATTCATACGAGCCTAGGAAACTTTCTTTGGATCTTGAAAATAGAAAGACGCCTCCAACAAAGCCTTCAATTGAGGAACCCCCAGTGTTGGAGTAGCCATTACCTCCACACCTCAGGTATGAATTCTTGGGCTCTAATTCAACTTTACCAGTTATTCTTTCCTCTTGTCTTACTAACATGCAGGTTGACACCACATTGGCAGTGCTCAAAAAGCAAAAAAAGGCTATTGGATGGACTCTAGCTGATATTCGGGGAATAAGCCCCGCATTCTGTATGCACAAGATTATTTTGGAAGATGATGCAAAACCCTCCTTGGAACATCAAAGGAGGCTCAACGAGGCAATGCAAGAAGTTCTCCGGTGCAATGTATGCCGAAGAAGGGTGGTATGACCGTAGTGACCAATGCTAATAATGAACTTATTCCAACCCGGACAGTGACCGGATGGAAGGTGTGCATGGACTACCGCAAGCTGAACAAGGTGACCCGCAAGGATCACTTCCCATTGCCTTTCCTGGATCAGATGCTTGATCGTCTTGTTGGGCGTGCCTTCTATTGTTTCTTGGATGGCTATTCAGGGTACAATCAAATTCTGATAGCTCCTGAGGATCAGGAGAAGACAACCTTTACTTGTCCATATGGCACCTTTGCTTTCTCTCGGATGCCCTTTGGGTTGTGCAATGCACCAGCAACATTCCAACAGTGTATGATGGCCATTTTCATCGATATGGTGGAATATATATTAGAGTTGTTCATGGACGACTTCAGTTTTGTGGGTGATTCATTCGACGAGTGCTTGAACAATTTGGATAGAGTGTTGGCGCGGTGTGAAGACACCAATCTTGTGCTAAATTGGGAAAATGCCACTTCATGGTTGAAGAGGGCATAGTGTTGGGCCATAAAATTTCAAAGCATGGGATTGAAGCTGACAAAGCCAAGATAGAGGTGATTTCAAGGCTTCCTCTCCCCACTTCTGTCAAGGGGGTGAGGAGTTTTCTTGGGCATGCGGGTTTCTACCGGCGATTTATCAAGGACTTTTCGAAGGTAGTGAATCCTCTATGCAAGTTGCTAGAAAAGGATACAAAGTTCGTGTTTGATGAGAGATGTATGCAAGCCTTTGAACTTCTCAAGCATAAGTTGACTACCACCCCGATCATTACCGCACCTAATTGGAGCTTGCCTTTCGAGCTCATGTGCGACGCGAGTGATGTCGCGGTCGGGGCAGTTTTGGGTCAAAGAGTGAACAAAATATTTCATCCGGTGTACTATGCAAGCATGACTATGAATGAAGCTCAAAGGAACTACACGGTGACTGAGAAGGAATTGTTGGCTATTGTGTTCGCCATGGAAAAATTTCGGCCATATCTTATGGGAGCCAAAGTCAAAGTGCACACCGATCATGCTGCTCTTAGATATTTGATGACAAAGAAAGACAAGGCTAGACTGATGCGATGGGTCTTATTACTTCAAGAGTTCGATTTGGATATAGTTGACCGGAAAGGTAGCGAAAACCAAGTGGCGGATCATTTGTCCCGCTTGGAGGAGGAAGGAAGGCCGTGTGATGGCCTAGAGATCAATGACACATTCCCCGATGAGCAACTACTTTCTGTGTCGGTGAGTGATATGCCATGGTTTGCGGACATTGCTAATTTCCTTGTGACTGGCATCATCCCGTGCGAGCTCTCTTCTAACCAAAGGAAGAAGCTCAAACTGGGATAGTCTGGACTTCTATTGGGACGAGCCATACTGTTCAAGA